>NW_025550071.1:0-185930 GCF_905237065.1 Salmo salar | reverse complement strand
GTAGAAACACCGCTCTGACTACTGATAAGAAACACAGCTCTGACTGACTGACTGGAGTAAAAACACAGTTCTGACTATATAACACCACTCTGACTGACTGACTAGATGAAAAACGGCTCTGACTGACTGAGTACAAAACACCACTCTACTACTGCTGAGTAAACCTCTATCTATAACCCACTCTACTAACTGATAGAAAACACAGCTCTACTTAGTAAGAACCGCTCTGACTGATGACTGGTACACCACTCTGACTGACTGGAGTAGAAACACTGTCTGACTGACTGAGTAGAACACCGCTCGACTACTACTATAAAACACAGCTCTACTGACTGGATTAGAAAACTCCACACTGACTACTTAAAACACAGCTCTGACTGACTGATAAAAAACACCGCTCTGACTGACTGGAGTAATGAAACACCACTCTGACTGACTGACTGGAGTAGAGAAACACCACTCTGACTGACTGGAGCTAGAAAAACTGCTCTGACTGACTGGATAGAAAACACCACTCTGACTGACTGACTGATAAAAACACAGGTCTGACTGACTGACTGGGTGGAAAACCCACTCCTGACTGACTGACTGGACTAAAACACAGCTCTGAATGACTGAGTGAAACACCACTCTGACTGACTGACTGAGTGGATCCTCTGACTGATGGAGTTGAAAACCACTCTAATCTGTAACACCGCTCGGACTGACTGACTGATAGAGAATCACCCTCTGACTGACTGGAGTAGAGAAACCCTGCTCTGACTGACTGGGTGAGAAACACCACTCTGACTGACTACTGATGGAGTAGAAAAGCTCTGTGACTGGATAAACCCGCTCTGACTGACTGACTGGAGTAGAAAACACCGCTCTGACTGACTGACTGGAGTAGAACACAGCTCTGACTGACTATGGATAAACACAGCTCTGACTACTTGTAGAAACTCCACTCCTGACTGATGGAGTAAAACACTGCTCTACTGACTGGAGTAGAAAACACCACTCTGACTACTGACTGAGTAAAACCACAGCTCTGACTGACTGTAAACACCGCTCTGACTGACTGAGTGGAGTAGAAACACAGCTCTGACTGACTGACTGAGTAGAAACACCGCTCTGACTGACTGATTGGAGTGAAACACGCTCTGACTGACTGACTGGAGTAAAACACCGCTCTGACTGACTGCTGGATAGCACAGCTCTGACTGACTGACTGGAGTAAACACATCTATGACTGACTGGAGTAAAAACACCACTCTGACTGACTGGGTGAAAACACTGCTCTGACGGACTGGAGTAGAAACACCACTCTACTGACTGACTGAGTAGACAAACACAGCTCTGACTGACTGAGTAAAAACACCGCTCTGACTGACTGACTGGAGTAGAAAACCAGCTCTGACTGACTGTCTGGATAAGAAACACCCTCTGACTACTGATTGGATAACCAGCTCTGACTGACTACTGGATAGAAAACGTGCTCTGACTGATGGAGTAAAAACACCGCTCTGACTGACTGACTGGAGTAAAAACACGCTCTGACTGACTAAGTAAGAAACACCGCTCTGACTGACTGGAGTAGAAAACACCGCTCTGACTGACTGGAGTAAAAACACAGCTCTGACTGACTGACTGGAGTAGAGAAACACAGTTCTGACTGGTGGATGAAACACCGCTCTGACTACTACTAGAGTAAAAGACAGCTCTGACTGACTGGATAAAAACACCACTCTACTGACTGCTGAGTAGAAAACACAGCTCTGACTCACTGATGGGTACACCACTTGCACCTGTAACACAGCTCTGACTGACTGGCAAACACCACACTGACTGACTACACTTACTCTGGAGTAAAAACACAGCTCTACTCTAGTAAAAACACCGCTCTGACTACTGACTGGGTGAAACACCACTCTGACTGACTGAGTAAAACACTGCTCTGACTGCTGGATAAAACACCGCTCTGACTGACTGACTGGAGTAGAGAAACACCGCTCTGACTGACTGGAGTAGAAAACACCACACTGACTGATTAGGAACACAGCTCTGACTGACTGGAGTAGAAACACAGCTCTGACTGACTGGAGTAGAGATACACCACTCTGACTGACTGACTGAGTAAAAACACCACTCTGACTGACTGGAGTAGAAAAAACTGCTCCCTGACTGACTGGAGTAGAGAAACACCACTCTGACTGACTGACTGAGTAGAAACACAGGTCTGACTGACTGACTGGAGTGGAAAACACCACTCTGACTGACTGACTGGACTAGACACAGCTCTGAATGACTGGAGTAGAAAACACCACTCTGACTGACTGACTGAGTAGAGATACACAGCTCTGACTGACTGGAGTTGAAAACACCACTCTGACTACTGACGTAAACACCTCACTGACTTAGTAGAATCACCGCTCTGACTGGCTGGAGTAGAGAAACACTGCTCTGACTGACTGGAGTAGAAACACCACTCTACGACTGACTGGCTGTAAACTCTACTACTGGATAGAAACACCTCTGACTACTGATGGATAGAGAAACCCGCTCTGACTGACTGATAGTAAGAAACACGCTCTGACTACTACTGGAGTAGAGAAACACAGCTCTGACTGACTGACTGGAGTGAGAAACCCACTCTGACTGACTGGATAGAAAACACTGCTCTGACTGACTGGAGTAGAGAAACACCACTCTACTGACTGACAAACACAGCTCCTGACTGACTGGAGTAGAAAACACCCTCTGACTGACTGAGTAGTAAAAACCAGCTCTGACTACTACTGGAGTAAAACACCGCTCTGACTACTGATTATAGAAACACAGCTCTGACTACTGACTGGAGTGAATACTATGATAAAACACCGCTCTACTGACTGGAGTAGAAACACAGCTCTGACTGACTGACTGGAGTAGAGAAACACAGCTCTGACTGATGGTAAAAACACCGCTCTGACTGACTCTAGTAAAGACAGCTCTGACTGACTGGAGTGAAAACACCACTCTGACTGACTGACTGAGTAAACACAGCTCTGACTCACTGACTGGAGTGGATCCCCTCTTATGGAGTGAAAACACTGTCTATACTGGACTAGAAAACCCCACTCTGACTGCTGACTGACTGGATAAAACACAGCTCTGACTGACTGGTAAACACCGCTCTGACTACTGATGGATAGAAACACCCTCTGACTACTGATGAGTAACACAGCTCTGACTGACTGACTGGAGTAGAAAACACAGCTCTGACACTGACTGGAGTAGAAACACCACTCTACTGACTGTGGATAGAAAACACGCTCTGACTGACTGGTAGAAACACCGCTCTGACCGACTGGAGTAAAACACCGCTCTGACTGACTGGAGTAGAAACACAGCTCTGACTGACTGACTGGAGTAGAAACACAGCTCTGACTGGTGTAAAACACCGCTCTGACTGACTGCTGAGGAAGCAGCTCTGACTGACTGGAGTAGAAAACACCACTCTGACTGACTGACTGGGTAGAGAAACACAGCTCTGACTCACTGACTGGAGTAAGAAACACCACTCTGACTGACTGACTGGAGTAGAGAAACACAGCTCTGACTGACTGGAGCAGAGAAACACCACTCTGACTGACTAAGTAGAAACACAACTCTGACAGACTGGGTGGAAACACAGCTCTGACTGACTGATAAAAACACCACTCTGACTGACTGCTGGAGTAGAACACCGCTCTGACTACTGGACTAAACCCTCTGACTACTTAGAGAACACCACTCTGACTGACTATCACAGCTCTGACTGACTGGATAGAAAACACCACTCTACTGCTGACTGGAGAGAAACACCACTCTGACTGACTAGTAAAACACTGCTCTGACTGACTGGAGTAGAGAAACACCACTCTGACTGACTGATTGGAGTAGAGAAACACAGGTCTGACTGACTGACGGGAACCCCTCTGACTGATCTGGAGTAGAGAAACACTGCTCTACTGACTGGAGTAGAAAACACCGCTCTGACTCACTGACTGGAGTAAAAACACCACTCTGACTGACTGACTGGGTAAAACCACTCTGACTGACTGGAGTAGAAAACACTGCTCTGACTGACTGGAGTAGAGAAACACGCTCTGACGGACTGAAGTAAAACACCGCTCTGACTGACTGGAGTAGAAAACACCGCTCTACTGATGGATTAAAAACACAGCTCTGACTGATGACTGGATAAAACACCTCTGACTGGTGGATAGAAACACCGCTCTGACTATTAGAGTAGAAAACAGCTCTACTACTGAGTAGAGAAACACCACTCTGACTACTACTGGATAGAAAACACAGCTCTGACTCACTGACTGGATGAAAACACCCTCTGACTACTACTGAGAGAAACACGCTCTGATGACTAAGAGAAACACCACACTGACTGACTAGAGTAGAGAAACACAATCTGACACTGGAGTAAAACACGCTCTACTACTGGAGTAGAAAACACCGCTCTGACTGACTGACTGGAGTAAACACAGCTCTGACTGACTGGAGTAGAAAACACCACTCTGACTGACTAGGTAGAGAAACACACTCTGACTGACTGGAGTAAAAACACGCTCACTACTGGAGTAAACCTCTAACTGACTGCTGGAGTGAAAACACCACTCTGACTGACTGGAGTAGAAACACTGCTCTGACTGACTGATAGAAAACACCACTCTCACTGACTGATTGGAGTAAAAACACAGGTCTGACTGACTGACTGGAGTAGAAACACCGCTCTGACTGACTGACTGGACTAAGAAACACTGCTCTGACTGACTGGAGTAAAAACACCGCTCTGACTCACTGACTGAGTAAAAACACCTCTCTGACTGACTAGTAAGAACACCACTCTGACTGACTGAGTAGAAAACACTGCTCTGACTGATGAGTAAAAACACCGCTCTGACTGAGGAGTAGGAAACACCGCTCTGACTGACTGACTGGAGTAGAAAACACAGCTCTGACTCACTGACTGGATAAAACACCACTCTGACTGACTGACTGGAGTAGAAAACACCACTCTGCTGACTGGAGTAGAAAACACTCTCTGACTGCTGGAGTAAAACACAGCTCTGACTGACTGGAGTGAAAACACCACACTGACTGACTGGAGTAAAAACACAACTCTGACTACTGGGTAGAAACACAGCTCTGACTGACTGGAGTAGAGAAACACCACTCTGACTGACTGATGGGTAAAAACACCACTCTGACTGACTGGAGTAGAGAAACACTGCTCTGACTGACTGGAGTAGAAAACACCGCTCTGACTGACTGGTTGGAGTAGAAAACACCTCTGACTGACTGACTGGAGTAACACCGCTCTGACTGCTGACTAGAGTAAAAACAGCTCTGACTGACTGGAGTAGAAAACACCACTCTGACTGACTGATTGGAGTAGAAAACACCGCTCTGACTGACTGACTGGAGTAGAAATCACCGCTCTGACTGACTGGAGTAAAACACTGCTCTGACTGATGGAGTAGAAAACACCACTCTGACTGACTGACTGACTGGAGTGAGAAACACAGCTCTGACTGACTGGAGTAGAGAAACCCGCTCTGACTGACTGACTGGAGTAGAAACACCGCTCTGACTGACTGACTGGAGTAAACACAGCTCTGACTGACTGACTGGAGTGAAAACACAGCTCTGACTGACTGACTGGAGTAGAGAAACACCACTCTGACTGACTGACTGGAGTAGAAAACACGCTCTGACTGGACTGAAGTAGAAACACCGCTCTGACCGACTGGAGTAGAGAAACACCGCTCTGACTGACTGGAGTAAAAACACAGCTCTGACTGACTGACTGGAGTAGAACACAGCTCTGACTGAGTGAGTAGAAACACCGCTCTGACTGACTGACTAGAGTAGAAAGACAGCTCTGACTGACTGGAGTAGAGAAACACCACTCTGACTGACTGACTGGAGTAGAGAAACACAGCTCTGACTCACTGACTGGAGTAGAGAAACACCACTCTGATGACTGACTGGAGTAGAAAACCTCTACTGACTGGAGCAAAAACCCCACCTGACTGACTAGAGTAAAAACACAACTCTGACAGACTGGAGTGGAGAAACACAGCTCTGACTGACTGGAGTAGAGAAACACCACTCTGACTGACTGACTGGAGTAGAGAAACACAGCTCTGACTGAATGGAGTAGAGAAACACCACACTGACTGACTAGGTGAAAACACAACTCTGACTGACTGGAGTAAAAACACAGCTCTGACTGACTGGAGTAAAACACCACTCTAACTGACTGACTGGAGTAGAGAAACACCACTCTGACTGACTGGAGTAGAGAAACACTGCTCTGACTGACTGGAGTAGAAAACACCACTCTGACTGACTGATTGGAGTAGAGAAACACAGGTCTGACTGACTGACTGGAGTAGAGAAACACCGCTCTGACTGACTGACTGGAGTAGAGAAACACTGCTCTGACTGACTGGAGTAGAGAAACACCGCTCTGACTCACTGACTGGAGTAGAAAACACCACTCTGACTGACTGACTGGAGTAGAAAACTCCACTCTGACTGACTGGGTGAAAACACTGCTCTGACTGACTGGAGTAGAGAAACACGCTCTGACGGACTGAAGTAGAGAAACACCGCTCTGACTGACTGGAGTAGAGAAACACCGCTCTGACTGACTGGAGTAGAGAAACACAGCTCTGACTGACTGACTGGAGTAGAGAAACACAGCTCTGACTGAGTGGAGTAGAGAAACACCGCTCTGACTGACTGACTAGAGTAGAGAAAGACAGCTCTGACTGACTGGAGTAGAGAAACACCACTCTGACTGACTGACTGGAGTAGAGAAACACAGCTCTGACTCACTGACTGGAGTAGAGAAACACCACTCTGACTGACTGACTGGAGTGAAAACACAGCTCTGACTGACTGGAGCAGAGAAACACCACACTGACTGACTAGGTGAAAACACAACTCTGACAGACTGGAGTGGAAAACACAGCTCTGACTGACTGGAGTAGAAAACACCACTCTGCTGACGACTGGAGTAGAAACACAGCTCTGACTGAATGGAGTAGAGAAACACCACACTGACTGACTAGGTAGAGAAACACAACTCTGACTGACTGGAGTAGAGAAACACAGCTCTGACTGACTGGAGTAGAGAAACACCACTCTAACTGACTGACTGGAGTAGAGAAACACCACTCTGACTGACTGGAGTAGAAAACACTGCTCTGACTGACTGGAGTAAAAACACCACTCTCACTGACTGATTGGAGTAGAAAACACGGTCTGACTGACTGACTGGAGTAGAGAAACACCGCTCTGACTGACTGACTGGAGTAGAAAACACTGCTCTGACTGACTGGAGTAGAGAAACACCGCTCTGACTCACTGACTGGAGTAGAAAACACCACTCTGACTGACTGACTGGAGTAGAGAAACACCACTCTGACTGACTGGAGTAAAACACTGCTCTGACTGACTGGAGTAAAAACACAGCTCTGACTGACGGGAGTAGAGAAACACCGCTCTGACTGACTGACTGGAGTAGAAAACACAGCTCTGACTCACTGACTGGAGTAGAAAACACCACTCTGACTGACTGACTGGAGTAAAAACACCACTCTGACTGACTGGAGTAGAGAAACACTGCTCTGACTGACTGGAGTAGAAAACACAGCTCTGACTGAATGGAGTAGAGAAACACCACACTGACTGACTAGAGTGAGAAACACAACTCTGACTGACTGGAGTAGAGAAACACCGCTCTGACTGACTGGGTAGAGAAACACCACTCTGACTGACTGACTGGAGTAGAGAAACACCACTCTGACTGACTGGAGTAGAAAACACTGCTCTGACTGACTGGAGTAGAGAAACACCACTCTGACTGACTGATTGGAGTAGAGAAACACAGGTCTGACTGACTGACTGGAGTGAGAAACACCGCTCTGACTGACTGACTGGAGTAGAAAACACTGCTCTGACTGACTGGAGTAAAAACACCGCTCTGACTCACTGACTGGAGTAAGAAATACCGCTCTGACTGACTGACTGGAGTAGAGAAACACCACTCTGACTGACTGACTGGAGTAGAAAACACCACTCTGACTGACTGACTGGAGTAGAGAAACACCGCTCTGACTCACTGACTGGAGTAAGAAACACCGCTCTGACTGACTGACTGGAGTAAAAACACCACTCTGACTGACTGATGGAGTAGAGAAGCACCACTCTGACTGACTGACTGGAGTAGAAAACACAGCTCTGACTGACTGGAGTAGAAAACACCGCTCTGACTGACTGACTGGAGTAAAAACACCGCTCTGACTGACTGACTGGAGTGAGAAACACAGCTCTGACTGACTGACTGGAGTAAAAACACAGCTCTGACTGACTGACTGGAGTAGAAAACACCGCTCTGACTGACTGATTGGAATAGAAAACACAGCTCTGACTGACTGACTGGCGTACAGAAACACAGCTCTGACTCACTGGAGTAGAGAAACACCACACTGACTGACTAGAGTAGAGAAACACAACTCTGACGGACTGGAGTAGAGAAACAAAGCTCTGACTGACTGGAGTAGAGAAACACCACTCTGACTGACTGACTGGAGTAGAGAAACACAGCTCTGACTCACTGACTGGAGTAGAGAAACACCACTCTGACTGACTGACTGGAGTAGAGAAACACAGCTCTGACTGACTGGAGCAGAGAAACACCACACTGACTGACTAGAGTAGAGAAACACAACTCTGACAGACTGGAGTGGAGAAACACAGCTCTGACTGACTGGAGTAGAGAAACACCACTCTGACTGACTGACTGGAATAGAGAAACACCACTCTGACTGACTGGAGTAGAGAAACACTGCTCTGACTGACGGGAGTAGAGAAACACCGCTCTGACTGACTGACTGGAGTAGAGAAACACAGCTCTGACTCACTGACTGGAGTAGAAAACACCACTCTGACTGACTGACTGGAGTAGAGAAACACCACTCTGACTGACTGGATAGAGAAACACTGCTCTGACTGACTGGAGTAGAGAAACACAGCTCTGACTGATGGAGTAGAGAAACACCACACTGACTGACTAGAGTAGAGAAACACCGCTCTGACTGACTGGAGTAGAGAAACACAGCTCTGACTGACTGGAGTAGAAACACTGCTCTGACTGACTGGAGTAGAGAAACACCACTCTGACTGACTGACTGGAGTAGAGAATCACAGGTCTGACTGACTGACTGGAGTAGAGAAACACCGCTCTGACTGACTGACTGGAGTAGAAACACTGCTCTGACTGACTGGAGTAGAGAAACACCGCTCTGACTCACTGACTGGAGTAGAGAAATACCGCTCTGACTGACTGACTGGAGTAGAGAAACACCACTCTGACTGACTGACTGGAGTAGAAACACCACTCTGACTGACTGACTGGAGTAGAGAAACACCGCTCTGACTCACTGACTGGAGTAGAAAACACCGCTCTGACTGACTGACTGGAGTAGGAAACACCACTCTGACTGACTGACTGGAGTAGAGAAACACCACTCTGACTGACTGACTGGAGTAGAGAAACACAGCTCTGACTGACTGGAGTAGAGAAACACCGCTCTGACTGACTGACTGGAGTAGAGAAACACCGCTCTGACTGACTGACTGGAGTAGAGAAACACAGCTCTGACTGACTGACTGGAGTAGAGAAACACAGCTCTGACTGACTGACTGGAGTAGAGAAACACCGCTCTGACTGACTGTTGGGTAGAAAACACAGCTCTGACTGACTGACTGGCGTACAGAAACACAGCTCTGACTCACTGGAGTAGAGAAACACCACACTGACTGACTAGAGTGAGAAACACAACTCTGACTGACTGGAGTAAAGAAACACAGCTCTGACTGACTGGAGTAGAAAACACCGCTCTGACTGACTGACTGGAGTAAAAACACAGCTCTGTCTCACTGACTGGAGTAGAAAACACCACTCTGACTGACTGACTGGAGTAGAAAACACCACTCTGACTGACTGGAGTAGAGAAACACTGCTCTGACTGACTGGAGTAGAGAAACACCACTCTGACTGACTGACTGGAGTAGAGAAACACCGGTCTGACTGACTGACTGGAGTGTAGAAACACCACTCTGACTGACTGACTGTGACTAGAAAACACAGCTCTGAATGACTGGAGTAGAAAACACCGCTCTGACTGACTGGAGTAGAAAACACAGCTCTGACTGACTGACTGGCGTACAGAAACACAGCTCTGACTCACTGGAGTAGAGAAACACCACACTGACTGACTGGTAAAACACCACTCTACTGACTGGAGTAAAGAAACACAGCTCTGACTGACTGGAGTAGAGAAACACCGCTCTGACTGACTGACTGGAGTAAGAAACACAGCTCTGTCTCACTGACTGGAGTAGAAAACACCACTCTGACTGACTGACTGGAGTAGAGAAACACCACTCTGACTGACTGGAGTGAAACACTGCTCTGACTGACTGGAGTAGAGAAACACCACTCTGACTGACTGACTGGAGTAGAAAACACAGGTCTGACTGACTGACTGGAGTGTAGAAACACCACTCTGACTGACTGACTGACTGGACTAGAGAAACACAGCTCTGAATGACTGGAGTAGAGAAACACCACTCTGACTGACTGAC
Source organism: Salmo salar (assembly GCF_905237065.1). Classification (NCBI taxonomy): domain Eukaryota; kingdom Metazoa; phylum Chordata; class Actinopteri; order Salmoniformes; family Salmonidae; genus Salmo; species Salmo salar. The sequence goes on along the minus strand of NW_025550071.1, from coordinate 175,253 downwards.
TGGAGTAGAAAACACCGCTCTGACTGACTGGAGTAGAGAAACACCACTCTGACTGACTGACTGGAGTAGAAAACACCGCTCTGACTGACTGACTGGAGTAGAGAAACACCGCTCTGACTGACTGGAGTAGAGAAACACTGCTCTGACTGACTGGAGTAGAAAACACCACTCTGACTGACTGATGACTGGAGTAGAAAACACAGCTCTGACTGACTGGAGTAAAACACTGCTCTGACTGACTGGAGTAGAAAACACCTCTCTGACTGACTGACTGGAGTAGAAAACACAGGTCTGACTGACTGACTGGAGTAGAGAAACACAGCTCTGACTGACTGGAGTAAGAAACACCGCTCTGACTGACTGACTGGAGTAAAAACGCAGCTCTGACTGACTGACTGGTGAAAACACCACTCTGACTGACTGACTGACTGGACTAGAAAACACCGCTCTGAATGACTGGAGTAGAAAACACCACTCTGACTGACTGACTGACTGGAGTAGAAACACAGCTCTGACTGACTGGAGTAAAACACCACTCTGACTGACTGACTGGAGTAGAAACACCGCTCTGACTGACTGACTGGAGTAGAGAAACACCGCTCTGACTGACTGGAGTAAAAACACTGCTCTGACTGACTGGAGTAGAGAAACACCACTCTGACTGACTGGTGACTGGAGTAGAAAACACCGCTCTGACTGACTGGAGTAGGAAACACTGCTCTGACTGACTGGAGTAGAGAAACACCTCTCTGACTGACTGACTGGAGTAGAGAAACACAGATCTGACTGACTGACTGGAGTAGAAAACACAGCTCTGACTGACTGGAGTAGAAAACACCGCTCTGACTGACTGACTGGAGTAGAAAACGCAGATCTGACTGACTGACTGGAGTAGAAAACACCGCTCTGACTGACTGACTGGAGTAAAAACACAGCTCTGACTGACTGACTGGAGTAGAAAACTGTGCTCTGACTGACTGGAGTAGAAAACACCGCTCTGACGGACTGACTGGAGTAGAAACACAGCTCTGACTGACTGGAGTAGAGAAACACCACTCTGACTGACTGACTGGAGTAGAGAAACATCGCTCTGACTGACTGGAGTAGAAAACATGACTCTGACTGACTGGGTGAAAACACCACTCTGACTGACTGACTAGAGTAGAGAAACATCGCTCTGACTGACTGGAGTAGAGAAACACCCCTCTGACTGACTGGAGTAGAGATACACGCTCTGACTGACTGACTGGAGTGGAGAAACACCACTCTGACTGACTGACTGACTGGAGTAGAAAACACCACTCTGACTGACTGACTGGATAACACCACTCTGACTGACTGGAGTAAAAACACCGCTCTGACTCACTGACTGGAGTAAGAAACACCGCTCTGACTGACTGGAGTAGAAATACCGCTCTGACTGACTGACTGGAGTGAAAACACCACTCTGACTGACTGACTGGAGTAAAAACACCACTCTGACTGACTGGAGTAGAAAACACTGCTCTGACTGACTGGAGTAGAGAAACACCACTCTGACTGACTGACTGACTGGACTAGAAAACACAGCTCTGAATGACTGGAGTAAAAACACCACTCTGACTGACTGACTGACTGGAGTAGAAACACAGCTCTGACTGACTGGAGTAGAGAAACACCACTCTGACTGACTGACTGGAGTAGAAACACCGCTCTGACTGACTGACTGGAGTAGAAAACACCGCTCTGACTGACTGGAGTAGAGAAACACTGCTCTGACTGACTGGAGTAGAAAACACCGCTCTGACTGACTGAGTGACTGGAGTAGAAAACACAGCTCTGACTGACTGGAGTAAAAACACTGCTCTGACTGACTGGAGTGAGAAACACCTCTCTGACTGACTGACTGGAGTAGAAAACACCGATCTGACTGACTGACTGGAGTAGAAAACACAGCTCTGACTGACTGGAGTAGAGAAACACCGCTCTGACTGACTGACTGGAGTAGAAAGCACCGATCTGACTGACTGACTGGAGTAGAGAAACACCGCTCTGACTGACTGACTGGAGTAGAAACACAGCTCTGACTGACTGACTGGAGTAGAGAAACTGTGCTCTGACTGACTGGAGTAGAAAACACCGCTCTGGCGGACTGACTGGAGTAGGAAACACCGCTCTGACTGACTGGGTAAACACCACTCTGACTGACTGACTGGAGTAGAGAAACACCGCTCTGACTGACTGGAGTAGAGAAACATGACTCTGACTGACTGGAGTAGAAACACCACTCTGACTGACTGACTAGGTAGAAAACATCGCTCTGACTGACTGGAGTAGAGAAACACCCCTCTGACTGACTGGAGTAGAGATACACAGCTCTGACTGACTGACTGGGTGGAGAAACACCACTCTGACTGACTGACTGACTGGAGTAAGAAACACCACTCTGACTGACTGACTGGAGTAGAGAAACACCACTCTGACTGACTGGAGTAGAGAAACACCGCTCTGACTCACTGACTGGAGTAGAGAAACACCGCTCTGACTGACTGGAGTAGAAAATACCGCTCTGACTGACTGACTGGAGTAGAGAAACACCACTCTGACTGACTGACTGGAGTAGAAAACACCACTCTGACTGACTGGAGTAGAAAACACTGCTCTGACTGACTGGAGTAAGAAACACCACTCTGACTGACTGACTGGAGTAGAAACACAGGTCTGACTGACTGACTGGGTGTAGAAACACCACTCTGACTGACTGACTGACTGGACTAGAAAACACAGCTCTGATGACTGGAGTAGAGAAACACCACTCTGACTGACTGACTGACTGGAGTAGAAAACACCGCTCTGACTGACTGGAGTAGAAAACACCACTCTGACTGACTGACTGGAGTAGAGAAACACCGCTCTGACTGACTGACTGGGTAGAAAACACCGCTCTGACTGACTGGAGTAGAAAACACTGCTCCTGACTGACTGGAGTAAAAACACCACTCTGACTGACTGGACTGGAGTAGAGAAACACCGCTCTGACTGACTGGAGTAGAAAACACTGCTCTGACTGACTGGAGTAGAAAACACCTCTCTGACTGACTGACTGGAGTAAAACACAGGTCTGACTGACTGACTGGAGTAAAACACAGCTCTGACTGACTGGGTAGAAAACACCGCTCTGACTGACTGACTGGAGTAAAACGCAGCTCTGACTGACTGACTGGGTAAACACCACTCTGACTGACTGACCGACTGGACTAGAGAAACACAGCTCTGACTGACTGGAGTAGAGAAACACCACTCTGACTGACTGACTGACTGGGTAAAACACAGCTCTGACTGACTGGAGTAAGAAACACCACTCTGACTGACTGACTGGAGTAAGAAACACCGCTCTGACTGACTGACTGGAGTAAAAACACCGCTCTGACTGACTGGAGTAGAAAACACTGCTCTGACTGACTGGAGTAGAAAACACCACTCTGACTGACTGAGGACTGGAGTAGAGAAACACAGCTCTGACTGACTGGAGTGAGAAACACTGCTCTGACTGACTGGAGTAAAAACACCTCTCTGACTGACTGACTGGAGTAGAGAACACCGATCTGACTGACTGACTGGAGTAAGAAACACAGCTCTGACTGACTGGAGTAGAAACACCGCTCTGACTGACTGACTGGGTAGAAAGCGCAGATCTGACTGACTGACTGGAGTAGAGAAACACCGCTCTGACTGACTGACTGGAGTAGAGAAACACAGCTCTGACTGACTGACTGGAGTAGAGAAACTGTGCTCTGACTGACTGGAGTAGAGAAACACCGCTCTGACGGACTGACTGGAGTAAGAAACACAGCTCTGACTGACTGGAGTAGAGAAACACCACTCTGACTGACTGACTGGAGTAGAGAAACATCGCTCTGACTGACTGGAGTAGAGAAACATGACTCTGACTGACTGGAGTAGAGAAACACCACTCTGACTGACTGACTAGAGTAGAGAAACATCGCTCTGACTGACTGGAGTAGAGAAACACCCCTCTGACTGACTGGAGTAGAGATACACAGCTCTGACTGACTGACTGGAGTGGAGAAACACCACTCTGACTGACTGACTGACTGGAGTAGAAACACCACTCTGACTGACTGACTGGAGTAGAGAAACACCACTCTGACTGACTGGAGTAAGAAACACCGCTCTGACTCACTGACTGGAGTAAGAAACACCGCTCTGACTGACTGGAGTAGAAAATACCGCTCTGACTGACTGACTGGAGTGAGAAACACCACTCTGACTGACTGACTGGAGTAGAGAAACACCACTCTGACTGACTGGAGTAAAACACCGCTCTGACTGACTGGAGTGAAACACCACTCTGACTGACTGACTGGAGTAGAAACACCGGTCTGACTGACTGACTGGGTGTAGAAACACCACTCTGACTGACTGACTGACTGGACTAGAGAAACACAGCTCTGAATGACTGGAGTAGAGAAACACCACTCTGACTGACTGACTGACTGGAGTAGAGAAACACAGCTCTGACTGACTGGAGTAGAGAAACACCACTCTGACTGACTCGACTGGAGTAAGAAACACCGCTCTGACTGACTGACTGGAGTAGAGAAACACCGCTCTGACTGACTGGAGTAGAGAAACACTGCTCTGACTGACTGGAGTAGAGAAACACCTCTCTGACTGACTGACTGGAGTAGAGAAACACAGGTCTGACTGACTGACTGGAGTAGAGAAACACAGCTCTGACTGACTGGAGTAGAGAAACACCGCTCTGACTGACTGACTGGGTAAAACGCAGCTCTGACTGACTGGAGTAGAGAAACACCACTCTGACTGACTGACTGACTGGACTAGAGAAACACAGCTCTGAATGACTGGAGTAGAGAAACACCACTCTGACTGACTGACTGACTGGAGTAGAGAAACACAGCTCTGACTGACTGGAGTAGAGAAACACCACTCTGACTGACTGACTGGAGTAGAAAACACCGCTCTGACTGACTGACTGGAGTAGAAAACACCGCTCTGACTGACTGGAGTAGAGAAACACTGCTCTGACTGACTGGAGTAAGAAACACCACTCTGACTGACTGAGTGACTGGAGTAAGAAACACCGCTCTGACTGACTGGAGTAAGAAACACTGCTCTGACTGACTGGAGTAGAGAAACACCTCTCTGACTGACTGACTGGAGTAGAAAACACAGATCTGACTGACTGACTGGAGTAAAACACCGCTCTGACTGACTGGAGTAGAGAAACACCGCTCTGACTGACTGACTGGAGTAGAAACGCCGATCTGACTGACTGACTGGAGTAGAAAACACCGCTCTGACTGACTGACTGGAGTAGAAAACACAGCTCTGACTGACTGACTGGAGTAGAGAAACTGTGCTCTGACTGACTGGAGTAGAAAACACCGCTCTGACGGACTGACTGGAGTAGAAACACAGCTCTGACTGACTGGAGTGAGAAACACCACTCTGACTGACTGACTGGAGTAGAAACATCGCTCTGACTGACTGGGTAGAAACATGACTCTGACTGACTGGGTAGAGAAACACCACTCTGACTGACTGACTAGAGTAGAGAAACATCGCTCTGACTGACTGGAGTAGAGAAACACCCCTCTGACTGACTGGAGTAGAGATACACAGCTCTGACTGACTGACTGGAGTGGAGAAACACCACTCTGACTGACTGACTGACTGGAGTAGAGAAACACCACTCTGACTGACTGACTGGAGTAGAGAAACACCACTCTGACTGACTGGAGTAGAGAAACACCGCTCTGACTCACTGACTGGAGTAGAGAAACACCGCTCTGACTGACTGGAGTAGAGAAATACCGCTCTGACTGACTGACTGGAGTAGAGAAACACCACTCTGACTGACTGACTGGAGTAGAGAAACACCACTCTGACTGACTGGAGTAGAGAAACACTGCTCTGACTGACTGGAGTAGAGAAACACCACTCTGACTGACTGACTGGAGTAGAGAAACACAGGTCTGACTGACTGACTGGAGTGGAGAAACACCACTCTGACTGACTGACTGACTGGACTAGAGAAACACAGCTCTGAATGACTGGAGTAGAGAAACACCACTCTGACTGACTGACTGACTGGAGTAGAGAAACACAGCTCTGACTGACTGGAGTAGAGAAACACCACTCTGACTGACTGACTGGAGTAGAGAAACACCGCTCTGACTGACTGACTGGAGTAGAGAAACACCGCTCTGACTGACTGGAGTAGAGAAACACTGCTCTGACTGACTGGAGTAGAGAAACACCACTCTGACTGACTGACTGACTGGAGTAGAGAAACACAGCTCTGACTGACTGGAGTAGAGAAACACTGCTCTGACTGACTGGAGTAGAGAAACACCTCTCTGACTGACTGACTGGAGTAGAGAAACACCGCTCTGACTGACTGACTGGAGTAGAGAAACACAGCTCTGACTGACTGGAGTAGAGAAACACCGCTCTGACTGACTGACTGGAGTAGAGAAACACAGCTCTGACTGACTGACTGGAGTAGAGAAACACCACTCTGACTGACTGACTGACTGGACTAGAGAAACACAGCTCTGAATGACTGGAGTAGAGAAACACCACTCTGACTGACTGACTGACTGGAGTAGAGAAACACAGCTCTGACTGACTGGAGTAGAGAAACACCACTCTGACTGACTGACTGGAGTAGAGAAACACCGCTCTGACTGACTGACTGGAGTAGAGAAACACCGCTCTGACTGACTGGAGTAGAGAAACACTGCTCTGACTGACTGGAGTAGAGAAACACCACTCTGACTGACTGAGTGACTGGAGTAGAGAAACACAGCTCTGACTGACTGGAGTAGAGAAACACTGCTCTGACTGACTGGAGTAGAGAAACACCTCTCTGACTGACTGACTGGAGTAGAGAAACACAGATCTGACTGACTGACTGGAGTAGAGAAACACAGCTCTGACTGACTGGAGTAGAGAAACACCGCTCTGACTGACTGACTGGAGTAGAGAAACGCAGATCTGACTGACTGACTGGAGTAGAGAAACACCGCTCTGACTGACTGACTGGAGTAGAGAAACACAGCTCTGACTGACTGACTGGAGTAGAGAAACTGTGCTCTGACTGACTGGAGTAGAGAAACACCGCTCTGACGGACTGACTGGAGTAGAGAAACACAGCTCTGACTGACTGGAGTAGAGAAACACCACTCTGACTGACTGACTGGAGTAGAGAAACATCGCTCTGACTGACTGGAGTAGAGAAACATGACTCTGACTGACTGGAGTAGAGAAACACCACTCTGACTGACTGACTAGAGTAGAGAAACATCGCTCTGACTGACTGGAGTAGAGAAACACCCCTCTGACTGACTGGAGTAGAGATACACAGCTCTGACTGACTGACTGGAGTGGAGAAACACCACTCTGACTGACTGACTGACTGGAGTAGAGAAACACCACTCTGACTGACTGACTGGAGTAGAGAAACACCACTCTGACTGACTGGAGTAGAGAAACACCGCTCTGACTCACTGACTGGAGTAGAGAAACACCGCTCTGACTGACTGGAGTAGAGAAATACCGCTCTGACTGACTGACTGGAGTAGAAACACCGCTCTGACTGACTGACTGGAGTAGGAAACACCGGTCTGACTGACTGACTGGAGTAGAAAACACCGCTCTGACTGACTGGAGTAGAGAAACACCGCTCTGACTGACTGACTGGAGTAGAAACGCCGCTCTGACTGACTGACTGGAGTAGAGAAACACCGCTCTGACTGACTGACTGACTGGAGTAGAGAAACACAGCTCTGAATGACTGGAGTAGAGAAACACCACTCTGACTGACTGACTGACTGGAGTAGAGAAACACAGCTCTGACTGACTGGAGTAGAGAAACACCACTCTGACTGACTGACTGGAGTAGAGAAACACCGCTCTGACTGACTGACTGGAGTAGAGAAACACCGCTCTGACTGACTGGAGTAGAGAAACACCGCTCTGACTGACTGGAGTAGAGAAACACCACTCTGACTGACTGACTGGAGTAGAGAAACACAGCTCTGACTGACTGGAGTAGAGAAACACTGCTCTGACTGACTGGAGTAGAGAAACACCTCTCTGACTGACTGACTGGAGTAGAGAAACACAGATCTGACTGACTGACTGGAGTAGAGAAACACAGCTCTGACTGACTGGAGTAGAGAAACACCGCTCTGACTGACTGACTGGAGTAGAGAAACGCAGATCTGACTGACTGACTGGAGTAGAGAAACACCGCTCTGACTGACTGACTGGAGTAGAGAAACACAGCTCTGACTGACTGACTGGAGTAGAGAAACTGTGCTCTGACTGACTGGAGTAGAGAAACACCGCTCTGACGGACTGACTGGAGTAGAGAAACACAGCTCTGACTGACTGGAGTAGAGAAACACCACTCTGACTGACTGACTGGAGTAGAGAAACATCGCTCTGACTGACTGGAGTAGAGAAACATGACTCTGACTGACTGGAGTAGAGAAACACCACTCTGACTGACTGACTAGAGTAGAGAAACATCGCTCTGACTGACTGGAGTAGAGAAACACCCCTCTGACTGACTGGAGTAGAGATACACAGCTCTGACTGACTGACTGGAGTGGAGAAACACCACTCTGACTGACTGACTGGAGTAGAGAAACACCACTCTGACTGACTGACTGGAGTAGAGAAACACCACTCTGACTGACTGGAGTAGAGAAACACCGCTCTGACTCACTGACTGGAGTAGAGAAACACCGCTCTGACTGACTGGAGTAGAGAAATACCGCTCTGACTGACTGACTGGAGTAGAGAAACACCACTCTGACTGACTGACTGGAGTAGAGAAACACCACTCTGACTGACTGGAGTAGAGAAACACTGCTCTGACTGACTGGAGTAGAGAAACACCACTCTGACTGACTGACTGGAGTAGAGAAACACAGGTCTGACTGACTGACTGGAGTGTAGAAACACCACTCTGACTGACTGACTGACTGGACTAGAGAAACACCGCTCTGACTGACTGGAGTAGAGAAACACCACTCTGACTGACTGACTGACTGGAGTAGAGAAACACCGCTCTGACTGACTGGAGTAGAGAAACACCACTCTGACTGACTGACTGGAGTAAAACACCGCTCTGACTGACTGACTGGAGTGAGAAACACCGCTCTGACTGACTGGAGTAGAGAAACACTGCTCTGACTGACTGGAGTAGAAAACACCACTCTGACTGACTGCTGGAGTGGAAACACCACTCTGACTGACTGGAGTAGAGAAACACTGCTCTGACTGACTGGAGTAGAGAAACACCTCTCTGACTGACTGACTGGAGTAGAGAAACACAGGTCTGACTGACTGACTGGAGTAGAGAAACACAGCTCTGACTGACTGGAGTAGAGAAACACCGCTCTGACTGACTGACTGGAGTAGAGAAACGCAGCTCTGACTGACTGACTGGAGTAGAGAAACACCACTCTGACTGACTGACTGACTGGACTAGAGAAACACAGCTCTGAATGACTGGAGTAGAGAAACACCACTCTGACTGACTGACTGCTGGAGTAGAGAAACACAGCTCTGACTGACTGGAGTAGAGAAACACCACTCTGACTGACTGACTGGAGTAGAAACACCGCTCTGACTGACTGACTGGAGTAGAAAACACCGCTCTGACTGACTGGAGTAGAAAACACTGCTCTGACTGACTGGAGTAGAGAAACACCACTCTGACTGACTGAGACTGGAGTAGAGAAACACAGCTCTGACTGACTGGAGTAGAGAAACACCGCTCTGACTGACTGGAGTAGAGAAACACCTCTCTGACTGACTGACTGGAGTAGAGACACCGCTCTGACTGACTGACTGGAGTAGAGAAACACCGCTCTGACTGACTGGAGTAGAAAACACCGCTCTGACTGACTGGAGTAGAGAAACACAGATCTGACTGGAGTAGAGAAACACCGCTCTGACTGACTGACTGGAGTAGAAACACCGCTCTGACTGACTGACTGGAGTAGAGAAACTGTGCTCCTGACTGACTGGAGTAGAGAAACACCGCTCTGACTGACTGACTGGAGTAGAGAAACACAGCTCTGACTGACTGGAGTGAGAAACACCACTCTGACTGACTGACTGGAGTAGAGAAACACCGCTCTGACTGACTGGAGTAAGAAACCGGCTCTGACTGACTGGAGTGAGAAACACCACTCTGACTGACTGACTAGAGTAGAGAAACATCGCTCTGACTGACTGGAGTAGAGAAACACCCCTCTGACTGACTGGAGTAGAGATACACATCTCTGACTGACTGACTGGAGTGGAGAAACACCACTCTGACTGACTGACTGACTGGAGTAGAGAAACACCACTCTGACTGACTGACTGGAGTAGAGAAACACCACTCTGACTGACTGGAGTAGAGAAACACCGCTCTGACTCACTGACTGGAGTAGAGAAACACCGCTCTGACTGACTGGAGTAGAGAAACACCGCTCTGACTGACTGACTGGAGTAGAGAAACACCACTCTGACTGACTGACTGGAGTAGAGAAACACCGCTCTGACTGACTGACTGGAGTAGAGAAACACCACTCTGACTGACTGACTGGAGTAGAGAAACACCGCTCTGACTCACTGACTGGAGTAGAGAAACACCGCTCTGACTGACTGACTGGAGTAGAGAAACACCACTCTGACTGACTGACTGGAGTAGAGAAGCACCACTCTGACTGACTGACTGGAGTAGAAAACACCGCTCTGACTGACTGGAGTAGAGAAACACCGCTCTGACTGACTGACTGGAGTAGAGAAACACCGCTCTGACTGACTGACTGGAGTAGAAAACACCGCTCTGACTGACTGACTGGAGTAGAAAACACCGCTCTGACTGACTGACTGGAGTAGAGAAACACCGCTCTGACTGACTGATTGGAGTAGAGAAACACCGCTCTGACTGACTGACTGGAGTACAGAAACACAGCTCTGACTCACTGGAGTAGAGAAACACCACACTGACTGACTAGAGTAGAGAAACACAACTCTGACTGACTGGAGTAGAGAAACAAAGCTCTGACTGACTGGAGTAGAGAAACACCGCTCTGACTGACTGACTGGAGTAGAGAAACACAGCTCTGTCTCACTGACTGGAGTAGAGAAACACCACTCTGACTGACTGACTGGAGTAGAGAAACACAGGTCTGACTGACTGACTGACTGGAGTGGAGAAACACCACTCTGGCTGACTGACTGACTGGACTAGAGAAACACAGCTCTGAATGACTGGAGTAGAGAAACACCACTCTGACTGACTGACTGGAGTAGAGAAACACAGCTCTGACTGACTGGAGTAGAGAAACACCACTCTGACTGACTGACTGGAGTAGAGAAACACCGCTCTGACTGACTGACTGGAGTAGAGAAACACCGCTCTGACTGACTGGAGTAGAGAAACACTGCTCTGACTGACTGGAGTAGAGAAACACCACTCTGACTGACTGACTGACTGGAGTAGAGAAACACAGCTCTGACTGACTGGAGTAGAGAAACACCGCTCTGACTGACTGACTGGAGTAAGAAACACCGCTCTGACTGACTGACTGGAGTAGAGTTACACCGCTCTGACTGACTGACTGGAGTAGAAACACAGCTCTGACTGACTGACTGGAGTAGAAACACCACTCTGACTGACTGGAGTAGAGAAACACTGCTCTGACGGACTGGAGTAGAGAAACACCACTCTGACTGACTGACTGGAGTAGAGAAACACAGCTCTGACTGACTGGAGTAGAGAAACACCGCTCTGACTGACTGACTGGAGTAGAGAAACACAGCTCTGACTGACTGACTGAGTAGAGAAACACCGCTCTGACTGACTGATTGGAGTAAGAAACACAGCTCTGACTGACTGACTGGAGTAGAGAAACAGTGCTCTGACTGACTGGAGTAGAGAAACACCGCTCTGACTGACTGACTGGAGTAGAGAAACACGCTCTGACTGACTGGAGTAGAGAAACACCGCTCTGACTGACTGGAGTAGAGAAACACCGCTCTGACTGACTGGAGTAGAGAAACACAGCTCTGACTGACTGACTGGAGTAGAGAAACACAGCTCTGACTGACTGGAGTAGAGAAACACCGCTCTGACTGACTGACTAGAGTAGAGAAAGACAGCTCTGACTGACTGGAGTACAGAAACACCACTCTGACTGACTGGAGTAGAGAAACACAGCTCTGACTCACTGACTGGAGTAGAGAAACACCACTCTGACTGACTGACTGGAGTAGAGAAACACAGCTCTGACTGACTGGAGCAGAGAAACACCACACTGACTGACTGGGTGAGAAACACAACACTGACTGACTGGAGTAGAGAAACACAGCTCTGACTGACTGGAGTAGAGAAACACCGCTCTGACTGACTGACTGGAGTAGAGAAACACCACTCTGACTGACTGGAGTAGAGAAACACTGCTCTGACTGACTGGAGTAGAGAAACACCGCTCTGACTGCCTGACTGGAGTAGGAAACACAGCTCTGACTGACTGGAGTAGAGAAACACCACACTGACTGACTAGAGTGAGAAACACAACTCTGACTGACTGTAGTAGAAACACAGCTCTGACTGACTGGAGTAGAAACACCACTCTGACTGACTGACTGGAGTAGAGAAACACCACTCTGACTGACCGGAGTAGAGAAAAACTGCTCTGACTGACTGGAGTAGAGAAACACCACTCTGACTGACTGACTGGAGTAGAGAAACACAGGTCTGACTGACTGACTGGAGTGGAGAAACACCACTCTGACTGACTGACTGGACTAGAGAAACACAGCTCTGAATGACTGGAGTAGAGAAACACCACTCTGACTGACTGACTGGAGTAGAGAAACACCACTCTGACTGACTGACTGGAGTAGAGAAACACCGCTCGGACTGACTGACTGGAGTAGAGAAACACCGCTCTGACTGACTGGAGTAGAGAAACACTGCTCTGACTGACTGGAGTAGAGAAACACCACTCTGACTGACTGACTGGAGTAGAAAACACCGCTCTGACTGACTGGAGTAGAAAACACCGCTCTGACTGACTGACTGGAGTAGAGAAACACCGCTCTGACTGACTGACTGGAGTAGAGAAACACAGCTCTGACTGACTGACTGGAGTAGAGAAACACAGCTCTGACTGACTGACTGGAGTAGAGAAACACCACTCTGACTGACTGGAGTAGAGAAACACTGCTCTGACTGACTGGAGTAGAGAAACACCGCTCTGACTGACTGACTGGAGTAGAGAAACACGCTCTGACGGACTGAAGTAGAGAAACACCGCTCTGACTGACTGGAGTAGAGAAACACCGCTCTGACTGACTGGAGTAGAGAAACACAGCTCTGACTGACTGACTGGAGTAGAGAAACACAGCTCTGACTGAGTGGAGTAGAGAAACACCGCTCTGACTGACTGACTAGAGTAGAGAAAGACAGCTCTGACTGACTGGAGTAGAGAAACACCACTCTGACTGACTGACTGGAGTAGAGAAACACAGCTCTGACTCACTGACTGGAGTAGAGAAACACCGCTCTGACTGACTGGAGCAGAGAAACACCACACTGACTGACTAGAGTAGAGAAACACAACTCTGACAGACTGGAGTGGAGAAACACAACTCTGACTGACTGGAGTAGAGAAACACCACTCTGACTGACTGACTGGAGTAGAGAAACACCGCTCTGACTGACTGGAGTAGAGAAACACTGCTCTGACTGACGGGAGTAGAGAAACACCGCTCTGACTGACTGACTGGAGTAGAAAACACAGCTCTGACTCACTGACTGGAGTAGAGAAACACCACTCTGACTGACTGACTGGAGTAGAGAAACACAGCTCTGACTGACTGGAGCAGAGAAACACCACACTGACTGACTAGAGTAGAGAAACACAACTCTGACAGACTGGAGTGGAGAAACACAGCTCTGACTGACTGGAGTAGAGAAACACCACTTTGACTGACTGACTGGAATAGAGAAACACCACTCTGACTGACTGGAGTAGAGAAACACTGCTCTGACTGACGGGAGTAGAGAAACACCGCTCTGACTGACTGACTGGAGTAGAAACACAGCTCTGACTCACTGACTGGAGTAGAGAAACACCACTCTGACTGACTGACTGGAGTAGAGAAACACCACTCTGACTGACTGGAGTAGAGAAACACTGCTCTGACTGACTGGAGTAGAGAAACACAGCTCTGACTGAATGGAGTAGAGAAACACCACACTGACTGACTAGAGTAAGAAACACAACTCTGACTGACTGGAGTAGAGAAACACAGCTCTGACTGACTGGAGTAGAAAACACCACTCTGACTGACTGGAGTAGAGAAACACTGCTCTGACTGACTGGAGTAGAGAAACACCACTCTGACTGACTGACTGGAGTAGAGAAACACCGCTCTGACTGAATGGAGTAGAGAAACACCACTCTGACTCACTGACTGGAGTAGAGAAACACTTCTCTGACTGACTGACTGGAGTAGAAAACACCGCTCTGACTGACTGACTGGAGTAGAAAACACTGCTCTGACTGACTGGAGTAAAAACACCGCTCTGACTCACTGACTGGAGTAGAGAAATACCGCTCTGACTGACTGACTGGAGTAGAGAAACACCGCTCTGACTGACTGACTGGAGTAGAGAAACACCGCTCTGACTGACTGACTGGAGTAGAGAAACACCACTCTGACTGACTGACTGGAGTAGAGAAACACCGCTCTGAGTCACTGACTGGAGTAGAGAAACACCGCTCTGACTGACTGACTGGAGTAGAGAAACACCACTATGACTGACTGACTGGAGTAGAGAAGCACCACTCTGACTGACTGACTGGAGTAGAGAAACACAGCTCTGACTGACTGGAGTAGAGAAACACCGCTCTGACTGACTGACTGGAGTAGAGAAACACCGCTCTGACTGACTGACTGGAGTAGAGAAACACAGCTCTGACTGACTGACTGGAGTAGAGAAACACCGCTCTGACTGACTGACTGGAGTAGAGAAACACCGCTCTGACTGACTGATTGGAGTAGAGAAACACAGCTCTGACTGACTGACTGGAGTACAGAAACACAGCTCTGACTCACTGGAGTAGAGAAACACCACACTGACTGACTAGAGTAGAGAAACACAACTCTGACTGACTGGAGTAGAGAAACAAAGCTCTGACTGACTGGAGTAGAGAAACACCGCTCTGACTGACTGACTGGAGTAGAAAACACACTCTTCTCACTGACTGAGTAGAGAAACACCACTCTGACTGACTGACTGGAGTAGAGAAACACAGGTCTGACTGACTGACTGGAGTGGAGAAACACCACTCTGGCTGACTGACTGACTGGACTAGAGAAACACAGCTCTGAATGACTGGAGTAGAGAAACACCACTCTGACTGACTGACTGGAGTAGAGAAACACAGCTCTGACTGACTGGAGTAGAGAAACACCACTCTGACTGACTGACTGGAGTAGAGAAACACCGCTCTGACTGACTGACTGGAGTAGAGAAACACCGCTCTGACTGACTGGAGTAGAGAAACACTGCTCTGACTGACTGGAGTAGAGAAACACCACTCTGACTGACTGACTGACTGACTGGAGTAGAGAAACACAGCTCTGACTGACTGGAGTAGAGAAACACCGCTCTGACTGACTGACTGGAGTAGAGAAACACCGCTCTGACTGACTGACTGGAGTAGAGTTACACAGCTCTGACTGACTGACTGGAGTAGAGAAACACAGCTCTGACTGACTGACTGACTGACTGGAGTAGAGAAACACTGCTCTGACGGACTGGAGTAGAGAAACACCACTCTGACTGACTGACTGGAGTAGAGAAACACCGCTCTGACTGACTGGAGTAGAGAAACACCGCTCTGACTGACTGACTGGAGTAGAGAAACACAGCTCTGACTGACTGACTGGAGTAGAGAAACACCGCTCTGACTGACTGATTGGAGTAGAGAAACACAGCTCTGACTGACTGACTGGAGTAGAGAAACAGTGCTCTGACTGACTGGAGTAGAGAAACACCGCTCTGACTGACTAACTGGAGTAGAGAAACACGCTCTGACTGACTGAAGTAGAGAAACACCGCTCTGACTGACTGGAGTAGAGAAACACCGCTCTGACTGACTGGAGTAGAGAAACACAGCTCTGACTGACTGACTGGAGTAGAGAAACACAGCTCTGACTGAGTGGAGTAGAGAAACACCGCTCTGACTGACTGACTAGAGTAGAGAAAGACAGCTCTGACTGACTGGAGTACAGAAACACCACTCTGACTGACTGACTGGAGTAGAGAAACACAGCTCTGACTCACTGACTGGAGTAGAGAAACACCACTCTGACTGACTGACTGGAGTAGGAAACACAGCTCTGACTGACTGGAGCAGAGAAACACCACACTGACTGACTAGGTAGAAAACACAACACTGACTGACTGGAGTAGAAAACACAGCTCTGACTGACTGGAGTAGAGAAACACCGCTCTGACTGACTGACTGGAGTAGAGAAACACCACTCTGACTGACTGGAGTAGAGAAACACTGCTCTGACTGACTGGAGTAGAGAAACACCGCTCTGACTGCCTGACTGGAGTAGAGAAACACAGCTCTGACTGACTGGAGTAGAGAAACACCACACTGACTGACTAGAGTAGAGAAACACAACTCTGACTGACTGTAGTAGAGAAACACCGCTCTGACTGACTGGAGTAGAGAAACACCACTCTGACTGACTGACTGGAGTAGAGAAACACCACTCTGACTGACCGGAGTAGAGAAAAACTGCTCTGACTGACTGGAGTAGAAAAACACCACTCTGACTGACTGACTGGAGTAGAGAAACACAGGTCTGACTGACTGACTGGAGTGGAGAAACACCACTCTGACTGACTGACTGGACTAGAGAAACACAGCTCTGAATGACTGGAGTAGAGAAACACCACTCTGACTGACTGACTGGAGTAGAGAAACACCACTCTGACTGACTGACTGGAGTAGAGAAACACCGCTCGGACTGACTGACTGGAGTAGAAAACACCGCTCTGACTGACTGGGTAGAGAAACACCACTCTGACTGACTGACTGACTGGAGTAGAAACACCGCTCTGACTGACTGGAGTAGAGAAACACCGCTCTGACTGACTGACTGGAGTAGAGAAACACCGCTCTGACTGACTGACTGGGAAACACAGCTCTGACTGACTGACTGGAGTAGAAACACAGCTCTGACTGACTGACTGGAGTAGAGAAACACCACTCTGACTGACTGGAGTAGAAAACACTGCTCTGACTGACTGGAGTAGAGAAACACCACTCTGATTGACTGACTGGAGTAAAACACAGCTCTGACTGACTGGAGTAGAGAAACACCGCTCTGACTGACTGACTGGAGTAGAAAACACAGCTCTGACTGACTGACTGGAGTAGAAAACACCGCTCTGACTGACTGATTGGAGTAGAGAACACAGCTCTGACTGACTGACTGGAGTAGAGAAACAGTGCTCTGACTGACTGGAGTAGAGAAACACCGCTCTGACTGACTGACTGGAGTAGAGAAACACGCTCTGACGGACTGAGTAAAAACACCGCTCTGACTGACTGGAGTAGAAAACACCGCTCTGACTGACTGGAGTAGAAAACACCGCTCTGACTGACTGACTGGAGTAGGAAACACAGCTCTGACTGAGTGGAGTAGAAAACACCGCTCTGACTGACTGACTAGAGTAGAGAAAGACAGCTCTGACTGACTGGAGTAGAGAAACACCACTCTGACTGACTGACTGCTGGAGTAGAGAAACACGCTCTGACTCACTGACTG
Source organism: Salmo salar (assembly GCF_905237065.1). Lineage (NCBI taxonomy): Eukaryota > Metazoa > Chordata > Actinopteri > Salmoniformes > Salmonidae > Salmo > Salmo salar. Next base: position 157,349 of record NW_025550071.1, on the reverse strand, counting down.
GAGTAGAAACACAGCTCTGACTGACTGGAGCAGAGAAACACCACACTGACTGACTAGAGTAGAAAACACAACTCTGACAGACTGGAGTGGAGAAACACCGCTCTGACTGACTGGAGTAGAGAAACACCACTCTGACTGACTGACTGGAATAGAGAAACACCACTCTGACTGACTGGAGTAGAAAACACTGCTCTGACTGACGGGAGTAGAGAAACACCGCTCTGACTGACTGACTGGAGTAGAAAACACAGCTCTGACTCACTGACTGGAGTAGAGAAACACCACTCTGACTGACTGACTGGAGTAAAAACACCGCTCTGACTGACTGGAGCAGAGAAACACCACACTGACTGACTGGAGTAGGAAACACAACTCTGACAGACTGGAGTGGAGAAACACAGCTCTGACTGACTGGAGTAGAGAAACACCACTCTGACTGACTGACTGGAATAGAGAAACACCACTCTGACTGACTGGAGTAGAAACACTGCTCTGACTGACGGGAGTAGAGAAACACCGCTCTGACTGACTGACTGGAGTAGAGAAACACCGCTCTGACTCACTGACTGGAGTAGAGAAACACCACTCTGACTGACTGACTGGAGTAGAGAAACACCACTCTGACTGACTGGAGTAAGAAACACTGCTCTGACTGACTGGAGTAGAAAACACAGCTCTGACTGAATGGGTAGAGAAACACCACACTGACTGACTAGGTAGAGAAACACAACTCTGACTGACTGGAGTAGAAAACACAGCTCTGACTGACTGGAGTAGAGAAACACCACTCTGACTGACTGACTGGAGTAGAGAAACACCACTCTGACTGACTGGAGTAGAGAAACACTGCTCTGACTGACTGGAGTAGAGAAACACCACTCTGACTGACTGACTGGAGTAGAGAAACACAGGTCTGACTGACTGACTGGAGTAGAGAAACACCGCTCTGACTGACTGACTGGAGTAGAGAAACACTGCTCTGACTGACTGGAGTAGAGAAACACCGCTCTGACTCACTGACTGGAGTAGGAAATACCGCTCTGACTGACTGACTGGAGTAGAGAAACACCACTCTGACTGACTGACTGGAGTAGAGAAACACCGCTCTGACTGACTGACTGGAGTAGAAAACACCACTCTGACTGACTGACTGGAGTAGAGAAACACCGCTCTGACTCACTGACTGGAGTAGAGAAACACCGCTCTGACTGACTGACTGGAGTAGAGAAACACCACTCTGACTGACTGACTGGAGTAGAAAGCACCACTCTGACTGACTGACTGGAGTAGAAACACAGCTCTGACTGACTGGAGTAGAGAAACACCGCTCTGACTGACTGACTGGAGTAGAGAAACACCGCTCTGACTGACTGACTGGAGTAGAGAAACACAGCTCTGACTGACTGACTGGAGTAGAGAAACACAGCTCTGACTGACTGACTGGAGTAGAGAAACACCGCTCTGACTGACTGATTGGAGTAGAAAACACAGCTCTGACTGACTGACTGGCGTACAGAAACACAGCTCTGACTCACTGGAGTAGAGAAACACCACACTGACTGACTAGGTAGAGAAACACAACTCTGACTGACTGGAGTAAGAAACACACGCTCTGACTGACTGGAGTAGAGAAACACCGCTCTGACTGACTGACTGGAGTAGAAAACACAGCTCTGTCTCACTGACTGGAGTAAAAACACCACTCTGACTGACTGACTGGAGTAGAAAACACCGCTCTGACTGTCTGGAGTAGAGAAACACCACACTGACTGACTAGAGTAGAAACACAGCTCTGACTGACTGGAGTAGAAAACACAGCTCTGACTGACTGGAGTAGAGAAACACCACTCTGACTGACTGACTGGAGTAAGAAACACCACTCTGACTGACTGGAGTAGAGAAACACCACTCTGACTGACTGACTGGAGTAGAGAAACACAGGTCTGACTGACTGACTGGAGTGGAGAAACACCGCTCTGAATGACTGGAGTAGAGAAACACCACTCTGACTGACTGGAGTAGAGAAACACCACTCTGACTGACTGACTGGAGTAGAGAAACACCACTCTGACTGACTGGAGTAGAAACACTGCTCTGACTGGCGGGAGTAGAGAAACACCGCTCTGACTGACTGACTGGAGTAGAGAAACACAGCTCTGACTCACTGACTGGAGTAGAAAACACCACTCTGACTGACTGACTGGAGTAGAGAAACACCACTCTGACTGACTGGAGTAGAGAAACACTGCTCTGACTGACTGGAGTTGAGAAACACCGCTCTGACTGACTGGAGTAGAGAAACACCACACTGACTGACTAGAGTAGAGAAACACAACTCTGACTGACTGGAGTAGAGAAACACCGCTCTGACTGACTGGAGTAGAGAAACACCACTCTGACTGACTGACTGGAGTAGAGAAACACCACTCTGACTGACTGGAGTAGAGAAACACTGCTCTGACTGACTGGAGTAGAGAAACACCACTCTGACTGACTGACTGGAGTAGAAAACACCGGTCTGACTGACTGACTGACTGGAGTAGAGAAACACCGCTCTGACTGACTGACTGGAGTGAAAACACTGCTCTGACTGACTGGAGTAGAGAAACACCGCTCTGACTCACTGACTGGAGTAGAGAAACACCGCTCTGACTGACTGACTGGAGTAGAGAAACACCACTCTGACTGACTGACTGGAGTAGAGAGCACCACTCTGACTGACTGACTGGAGTAGAGAAACACAGCTCTGACTGACTGACTGGAGTAGAGAAACACCGCTCTGACTGACTGACTGGAGTAGAGAAACACCGCTCTGACTGACTGACTGGAGTAGAGAAACACAGCTCTGACTGACTGACTGGAGTAGGAAACACAGCTCTGACTGACTGACTGGAGTAGAAAACACCGCTCTGACTGACTGATTGGAGTAGAAAACACAGCTCTGACTGACTGACTGGCGTACAGAAACACAGCTCTGACTCACTGGAGTAGAAAACACCACACTGACTGACTAGAGTAGAGAAACACAACTCTGACTGACTGGAGTAGAGAAACACCACTCTGACTGACTGACTGGAGTAGAGAAACACAGCTCTGACTGACTGGAGCAGAGAAACACCACACTGACTGACTAGAGTAGGAAACACAACACTGACTGACTGGAGTAGAGAAACACAGCTCTGACTGACTGGAGTAGAGAAACACCGCTCTGACTGACTGACTGGAGTAGAGAAACACCACTCTGACTGACTGGAGTAGAGAAACACTGCTCTGACTGACTGGAGTAGAGAAACACCGCTCTGACTGCCTGACTGGAGTAGAGAAACACAGCTCTGACTGACTGGAGTAGAAAACACCACACTGACTGACTAGGTAGAGAAACACAACTCTGACTGACTGTAGTAGAGAAACACAGCTCTGACTGACTGGAGTAGAAAACACCACTCTGACTGACTGACTGGAGTAAAAACACCACTCTGACTGACCGGAGTAGAGAAAAACTGCTCTGACTGACTGGAGTAGAGAAACACCACTCTGACTGACTGACTGGAGTAGAGAAACACAGGTCTGACTGACTGACTGGAGTGGAGAAACACCACTCTGACTGACTGACTGGACTAGAGAAACACAGCTCTGAATGACTGGAGTAGAAAACACCACTCTGACTGACTGACTGGAGTAGAGAAACACCACTCTGACTGACTGACTGGAGTAAGAAACACCGCTCGACTGACTGACTGGAGTAGAAACACCGCTCTGACTGACTGGAGTAGAGAAACACTGCTCTGACTGACTGGAGTAGAAAACACCACTCTGACTACTGACTGACTGGAGTAAGAAACACCGCTCTGACTGACTGGAGTAGAGAAACACCGCTCTGACTGACTGACTGGAGTAGAGAAACACCGCTCTGACTGACTGACTGGAGTAAAAACACAGCTCTGACTGACTGACTGGAGTAAGAAACACAGCTCTGACTGACTGACTGGAGTAGAAAACACCACTCTGACTGACTGGAGTAGAAAACACTGCTCTGACTGACTGGAGTAGAAAACACCACTCTGACTGACTGACTGGAGTAGAAAACACAGCTCTGACTGACTGGAGTAAAACACCGCTCTGACTGACTGACTGGAGTAGAAAACACAGCTCTGACTGACTGACTGGAGTAAAACACCGCTCTGACTGACTGATTGGAGTAGAAAACACAGCTCTGACTGACTGACTGGAGTAGAGAAACAGTGCTCTGACTGACTGGAGTAGAGAAACACCGCTCTGACTGACTGACTGGAGTAGAAAACACGCTCTGACGGACTGAGTGAAAACACCGCTCTGACTGACTGGAGTAGAGAAACACCGCTCTGACTGACTGGAGTAGAGAAACACAGCTCTGACTGACTGACTGGAGTAAGAAACACAGCTCTGACTGAGTGGAGTAGAAAACACCGCTCTGACTGACTGACTAGAGTAGAGAAAGACAGCTCTGACTGACTGGAGTAGAGAAACACCACTCTGACTGACTGACTGGAGTAGAGAAACAGCTCTGACTCACTGACTGGAGTAAGAAACACAGCTCTGACTGACTGACTGGAGTAAGAAACACCGCTCTGACTGACTGACTGGAGTAAAAACACAGCTCTGACTGACTGACTGGAGTAGAAAACACCGCTCTGACTGACTGACTGGAGTAAGAAACACCACTCTGACTGACTGACTGGAGTAGAAACACCGCTCTGAGTCACTGACTGGAGTAGAAAACACCGCTCTGACTGACTGACTGGAGTAGAAACACCACTCTGACTGACTGACTGGAGTAGAAAGCACCACTCTGACTGACTGACTGGAGTAGAGAAACACAGCTCTGACTGACTGGAGTAGAGAAACACCGCTCTGACTGACTGACTGGAGTAGAGAAACACCGCTCTGACTGACTGACTGGAGTAAAAACACAGCTCTGACTGACTGACTGGAGTAGAGAAACACAGCTCTGACTGACTGACTGGAGTAGAGAAACACCGCTCTGACTGACTGATTGGAGTAGAGAAACACAGCTCTGACTGACTGACTGGAGTACAGAAACACAGCTCTGACTCACTGGAGTAGAGAAACACCACACTGACTGACTAGAGTAGAGAAACACAACTCTGACTGACTGGAGTAGAGAAACAAAGCTCTGACTGACTGGAGTAGGAAACACCGCTCTGACTGACTGACTGGAGTAGAGAAACACAGCTCTGTCTCACTGACTGGAGTAGAGAAACACCACTCTGACTGACTGACTGGAGTAGAGAAACACAGGTCTGACTGACTGACTGGAGTGGAGAAACACCACTCTGGCTGACTGACTGACTGGACTAGAGAAACACAGCTCTGAATGACTGGAGTAGAAACACCACTCTGACTGACTGACTGGAGTAAGAAACACAGCTCTGACTGACTGGAGTAGAGAAACACCACTCTGACTGACTGACTGGAGTAGAGAAACACCGCTCTGACTGACTGACTGGAGTAGAGAAACACCGCTCTGACTGACTGGAGTAGAGAAACACTGCTCTGACTGACTGGAGTAGAGAAACACCACTCTGACTGACTGACTGACTGACTGGAGTAGAGAAACACAGCTCTGACTGACTGGAGTAGAGAAACACCGCTCTGACTGACTGACTGGAGTAGAGAAACACCGCTCTGACTGACTGACTGGAGTAGAGATACACAGCTCTGACTGACTGACTGGAGTAGAGAAACACAGCTCTGACTGACTGACTGGAGTAGAGAAACACCACTCTGACTGACTGGAGTAGAGAAACACTGCTCTGACGGACTGGAGTAGAGAAACACCACTCTGACTGACTGACTGGAGTAGAGAAACACAGCTCTGACTGACTGGAGTAGAGAAACACCGCTCTGACTGACTGACTGGAGTAGAGAAACACCGCTCTGACTGACTGATTGGAGTAGAGAAACACAGCTCTGACTGACTGACTGGAGTAGAGAAACAGTGCTCTGACTGACTGGAGTAGAGAAACACCGCTCTGACTGACTAACTGGAGTAGAGAAACACGCTCTGACTGACTGAAGTAGAGAAACACCGCTCTGACTGACTGGAGTAGAGAAACACCGCTCTGACTGACTGGAGTAGAGAAACACAGCTCTGACTGACTGACTGGAGTAGAGAAACACAGCTCTGACTGAGTGGAGTAGAGAAACACCGCTCTGACTGACTGACTGGAGTAGAGAAAGACAGCTCTGACTGACTGGAGTACAGAAACACCACTCTGACTGACTGACTGGAGTAGAGAAACACAGCTCTGACTCACTGACTGGAGTAGAGAAACACCACTCTGACTGACTGACTGGAGTAGAGAAACACAGCTCTGACTGACTGGAGCAGAGAAACACCACACTGACTGACTAGAGTAGAGAAACACAACACTGACTGACTGGAGTAGAGAAACACAGCTCTGACTGACTGGAGTAGAGAAACACCGCTCTGACTGACTGACTGGAGTAGAGAAACACCACTCTGACTGACTGGAGTAGAGAAACACTGCTCTGACTGACTGGAGTAGAGAAACACCGCTCTGACTGCCTGACTGGAGTAGAGAAACACAGCTCTGACTGACTGGAGTAGAGAAACACCACACTGACTGACTAGAGTAGAGAAACACAACTCTGACTGACTGTAGTAGAGAAACACAGCTCTGACTGACTGGAGTAGAGAAACACCACTCTGACTGACTGACTGGAGTAGAGAAACACCACTCTGACTGACCGGAGTAGAGAAAAACTGCTCTGACTGACTGGAGTAGAGAAACACCACTCTGACTGACTGACTGGAGTAGAGAAACACAGGTCTGACTGACTGACTGGAGTGGAGAAACACCACTCTGACTGACTGACTGGACTAGAGAAACACAGCTCTGAATGACTGGAGTAGAGAAACACCACTCTGACTGACTGACTGGAGTAGAGAAACACCACTCTGACTGACTGACTGGAGTAGAGAAACACCGCTCGGACTGACTGACTGGAGTAGAGAAACACCGCTCTGACTGACTGGAGTAGAGAAACACCACTCTGACTGACTGACTGACTGGAGTAGAGAAACACAGCTCTGACTGACTGGAGTAGAGAAACACCGCTCTGACTGACTGACTGGAGTAGAGAAACACCGCTCTGACTGACTGACTGGAGTAGAGAAACACAGCTCTGACTGACTGACTGGAGTAGAGAAACACAGCTCTGACTGACTGACTGGAGTAGAGAAACACCACTCTGACTGACTGGAGTAGAGAAACACTGCTCTGACTGACTGGAGTAGAGAAACACCACTCTGATTGACTGACTGGAGTAGAGAAACACAGCTCTGACTGACTGGAGTAGAGAAACACCGCTCTGACTGACTGACTGGAGTAGAGAAACACAGCTCTGACTGACTGACTGGAGTAGAGAAACACCGCTCTGACTGACTGATTGGAGTAGAGAAACACAGCTCTGACTGACTGACTGGAGTAGAGAAACAGTGCTCTGACTGACTGGAGTAGAGAAACACCGCTCTGACTGACTGACTGGAGTAGAGAAACACGCTCTGACGGACTGAAGTAGAGAAACACCGCTCTGACTGACTGGAGTAGAGAAACACCGCTCTGACTGACTGGAGTAGAGAAACACAGCTCTGACTGACTGACTGGAGTAGAGAAACACAGCTCTGACTGAGTGGAGTAGAGAAACACCGCTCTGACTGACTGACTAGAGTAGAGAAAGACAGCTCTGACTGACTGGAGTAGAGAAACACCACTCTGACTGACTGACTGACTGGAGTAGAGAAACAGCTCTGACTCACTGACTGGAGTAGAGAAACACAGCTCTGACTGACTGGAGCAGAGAAACACCACACTGACTGACTAGAGTAGAGAAACACAACTCTGACAGACTGGAGTGGAGAAACACAGCTCTGACTGACTGGAGTAGAGAAACACCACTCTGACTGACTGACTGGAATAGAGAAACACCACTCTGACTGACTGGAGTAGAGAAACACTGCTCTGACTGACGGGAGTAGAGAAACACCGCTCTGACTGACTGACTGGAGTAGAGAAACACAGCTCTGACTCACTGACTGGAGTAGAGAAACACCACTCTGACTGACTGACTGGAGTAGAGAAACACAGCTCTGACTGACTGGAGCAGAGAAACACCACACTGACTGACTAGAGTAGGGAAACACAACTCTGACAGACTGGAGTGGAGAAACACAGCTCTGACTGACTGGAGTAGAGAAACACCACTCTGACTGACTGACTGGAATAGAGAAACACCACTCTGACTGACTGGAGTAGAGAAACACTGCTCTGACTGACGGGAGTAGAGAAACACCGCTCTGACTGACTGACTGGAGTAGAGAAACACAGCTCTGACTCACTGACTGGAGTAGAGAAACACCACTCTGACTGACTGACTGGAGTAGAGAAACACCACTCTGACTGACTGGAGTAGAGAAACACTGCTCTGACTGACTGGAGTAGAGAAACACAGCTCTGACTGAATGGAGTAGAGAAACACCACACTGACTGACTAGAGTAGAGAAACACAACTCTGACTGACTGGAGTAGAGAAACACAGCTCTGACTGACTGGAGTAGAGAAACACCACTCTGACTGACTGACTGGAGTAGAGAAACACCACTCTGACTGACTGGAGTAGAGAAACACTGCTCTGACTGACTGGAGTAGAGAAACACCACTCTGACTGACTGACTGGAGTAGAGAAACACAGGTCTGACTGACTGACTGGAGTAGAGAAACACCGCTCTGACTGACTGACTGGAGTAGAGAAACACTGCTCTGACTGACTGGAGTAGAGAAACACCGCTCTGACTCACTGACTGGAGTAGAGAAATACCGCTCTGACTGACTGACTGGAGTAGAGAAACACCACTCTGACTGACTGACTGGAGTAGAGAAACACCGCTCTGACTGACTGACTGGAGTAGAGAAACACCACTCTGACTGACTGACTGGAGTAGAGAAACACCGCTCTGACTCACTGACTGGAGTAGAGAAACACCGCTCTGACTGACTGACTGGAGTAGAGAAACACCACTCTGACTGACTGACTGGAGTAGAGAAGCACCACTCTGACTGACTGACTGGAGTAGAGAAACACAGCTCTGACTGACTGGAGTAGAGAAACACCGCTCTGACTGACTGACTGGAGTAGAGAAACACCGCTCTGACTGACTGACTGGAGTAGAGAAACACAGCTCTGACTGACTGACTGGAGTAGAGAAACACAGCTCTGACTGACTGACTGGAGTAGAGAAACACCGCTCTGACTGACTGATTGGAGTAGAGAAACACAGCTCTGACTGACTGACTGGCGTACAGAAACACAGCTCTGACTCACTGGAGTAGAGAAACACCACACTGACTGACTAGAGTAGAGAAACACAACTCTGACTGACTGGAGTAGAGAAACAAAGCTCTGACTGACTGGAGTAGAGAAACACCGCTCTGACTGACTGACTGGAGTAGAGAAACACAGCTCTGTCTCACTGACTGGAGTAGAGAAACACCACTCTGACTGACTGACTGGAGTAGAGAAACACAGCTCTGACTGTCTGGAGTAGAGAAACACCACACTGACTGACTAGAGTAGAGAAACACAACTCTGACTGACTGGAGTAGAGAAACACAGCTCTGACTGACTGGAGTAGAGAAACACCACTCTGACTGACTGACTGGAGTAGAGAAACACCGCTCTGACTGACTGGAGTAGAGAAACACCACTCTGACTGACTGACTGGAGTAGAGAAACACAGGTCTGACTGACTGACTGGAGTGGAGAAACACAGCTCTGAATGACTGGAGTAGAGAAACACCACTCTGACTGACTGGAGTAGAGAAACACCACTCTGACTGACTGACTGGAATAGAGAAACACCACTCTGACTGACTGGAGTAGAGAAACACTGCTCTGACTGACGGGAGTAGAGAAACACCGCTCTGACTGACTGACTGGAGTAGAGAAACACAGCTCTGACTCACTGACTGGAGTAGAGAAACACCACTCTGACTGACTGACTGGAGTAGAGAAACACCACTCTGACTGACTGGAGTAGAGAAACACTGCTCTGACTGACTGGAGTTGAGAAACACAGCTCTGACTGAATGGAGTAGAGAAACACCACACTGACTGACTAGAGTAGAGAAACACAACTCTGACTGACTGGAGTAGAGAAACACAGCTCTGACTGACTGGAGTAGAGAAACACCACTCTGACTGACTGACTGGAGTAGAGAAACACCACTCTGACTGACTGGAGTAGAGAAACACTGCTCTGACTGACTGGAGTAGAGAAACACCACTCTGACTGACTGACTGGAGTAGAGAAACACAGGTCTGACTGACTGACTGACTGGAGTAGAGAAACACCGCTCTGACTGACTGACTGGAGTAGAGAAACACTGCTCTGACTGACTGGAGTAGAGAAACACCGCTCTGACTCACTGACTGGAGTAGAGAAACACCGCTCTGACTGACTGACTGGAGTAGAGAAACACCACTCTGACTGACTGACTGGAGTAGAGAAGCACCACTCTGACTGACTGACTGGAGTAGAGAAACACAGCTCTGACTCACTGACTGGAGTAGAGAAACACCACTCTGACTGACTGACTGGAGTAGAGAAACACAGCTCTGACTGACTGGAGCAGAGAAACACCACACTGACTGACTAGAGTAGAGAAACACAACACTGACTGACTGGAGTAGAGAAACACAGCTCTGACTGACTGGAGTAGAGAAACACCGCTCTGACTGACTGACTGGAGTAGAGAAACACCACTCTGACTGACTGGAGTAGAGAAACACTGCTCTGACTGACTGGAGTAGAGAAACACCGCTCTGACTGCCTGACTGGAGTAGAGAAACACAGCTCTGACTGACTGGAGTAGAGAAACACCACACTGACTGACTAGAGTAGAGAAACACAACTCTGACTGACTGTAGTAGAGAAACACAGCTCTGACTGACTGGAGTAGAGAAACACCACTCTGACTGACTGACTGGAGTAGAGAAACACCACTCTGACTGACCGGAGTAGAGAAACACTGCTCTGACTGACTGGGTAGAGAAACACCGCTCTGACTGACTGACTGGAGTAGAGAAACACAGGTCTGACTGACTGACTGGAGTGGAGAAACACCACTCTGACTGACTGACTGGACTAGAGAAACACCGCTCTGAATGACTGGAGTAGAGAAACACCACTCTGCCTGACTGACTGGAGTAGAGAAACACCACTCTGACTGACTGACTGGAGTAGAGAAACACCGCTCGGACTGACTGACTGGAGTAGAGAAACACCGCTCTGACTGACTGGAGTAGAGAAACACCACTCTGACTGACTGACTGACTGGAGTAGAGAAACACCGCTCTGACTGACTGGAGTAGAGAAACACCGCTCTGACTGACTGACTGGAGTAGAGAAACACCGCTCTGACTGACTGACTGGAGTAGAGAAACACAGCTCTGACTGACTGACTGGAGTAGAGAAACACAGCTCTGACTGACTGACTGGAGTAGAGAAACACCACTCTGACTGACTGGAGTAGAGAAACACTGCTCTGACTGACTGGAGTAGAGAAACACCACTCTGATTGACTGACTGGAGTAGAGAAACACAGCTCTGACTGACTGGAGTAGAGAAACACCGCTCTGACTGACTGACTGGAGTAGAGAAACACCGCTCTGACTGACTGACTGGAGTAGAGAAACACCGCTCTGACTGACTGATTGGAGTAGAGAAACACAGCTCTGACTGACTGACTGGAGTAGAGAAACAGTGCTCTGACTGACTGGAGTAGAGAAACACCGCTCTGACTGACTGACTGGAGTAGAGAAACACGCTCTGACGGACTGAAGTAGAGAAACACCGCTCTGACTGACTGGAGTAGAGAAACACCGCTCTGACTGACTGGAGTAGAGAAACACAGCTCTGACTGACTGACTGGAGTAGAGAAACACAGCTCTGACTGAGTGGAGTAGAGAAACACCGCTCTGACTGACTGACTAGAGTAGAGAAAGACAGCTCTGACTGACTGGAGTAGAGAAACACCACTCTGACTGACTGACTGACTGGAGTAGAGAAACAGCTCTGACTCACTGACTGGAGTAGAGAAACACAGCTCTGACTGACTGGAGCAGAGAAACACCACACTGACTGACTAGAGTAGAGAAACACAACTCTGACAGACTGGAGTGGAGAAACACAGCTCTGACTGACTGGAGTAGAGAAACACCACTCTGACTGACTGACTGGAATAGAGAAACACCACTCTGACTGACTGGAGTAGAGAAACACTGCTCTGACTGACGGGAGTAGAGAAACACCGCTCTGACTGACTGACTGGAGTAGAGAAACACAGCTCTGACTCACTGACTGGAGTAGAGAAACACCACTCTGACTGACTGACTGGAGTAGAGAAACACAGCTCTGACTGACTGGAGCAGAGAAACACCACACTGACTGACTAGAGTAGGGAAACACAACTCTGACAGACTGGAGTGGAGAAACACAGCTCTGACTGACTGGAGTAGAGAAACACCACTCTGACTGACTGACTGGAATAGAGAAACACCACTCTGACTGACTGGAGTAGAGAAACACTGCTCTGACTGACGGGAGTAGAGAAACACCGCTCTGACTGACTGACTGGAGTAGAGAAACACAGCTCTGACTCACTGACTGGAGTAGAGAAACACCACTCTGACTGACTGACTGGAGTAGAGAAACACCACTCTGACTGACTGGAGTAGAGAAACACTGCTCTGACTGACTGGAGTAGAGAAACACAGCTCTGACTGAATGGAGTAGAGAAACACCACACTGACTGACTAGAGTAGAGAAACACAACTCTGACTGACTGGAGTAGAGAAACACAGCTCTGACTGACTGGAGTAGAGAAACACCACTCTGACTGACTGACTGGAGTAGAGAAACACCACTCTGACTGACTGGAGTAGAGAAACACTGCTCTGACTGACTGGAGTAGAGAAACACCACTCTGACTGACTGACTGGAGTAGAGAAACACAGGTCTGACTGACTGACTGGAGTAGAGAAACACCGCTCTGACTGACTGACTGGAGTAGAGAAACACTGCTCTGACTGACTGGAGTAGAGAAACACCGCTCTGACTCACTGACTGGAGTAGAGAAATACCGCTCTGACTGACTGACTGGAGTAGAGAAACACCACTCTGACTGACTGACTGGAGTAGAGAAACACCGCTCTGACTGACTGACTGGAGTAGAGAAACACCACTCTGACTGACTGACTGGAGTAGAGAAACACCGCTCTGACTCACTGACTGGAGTAGAGAAACACCGCTCTGACTGACTGACTGGAGTAGAGAAACACCACTCTGACTGACTGACTGGAGTAGAGAAGCACCACTCTGACTGACTGACTGGAGTAGAGAAACACAGCTCTGACTGACTGGAGTAGAGAAACACCGCTCTGACTGACTGACTGGAGTAGAGAAACACCGCTCTGACTGACTGACTGGAGTAGAGAAACACAGCTCTGACTGACTGACTGGAGTAGAGAAACACAGCTCTGACTGACTGACTGGAGTAGAGAAACACCGCTCTGACTGACTGATTGGAGTAGAGAAACACAGCTCTGACTGACTGACTGGCGTACAGAAACACAGCTCTGACTCACTGGAGTAGAGAAACACCACACTGACTGACTAGAGTAGAGAAACACAACTCTGACTGACTGGAGTAGAGAAACAAAGCTCTGACTGACTGGAGTAGAGAAACACCGCTCTGACTGACTGACTGGAGTAGAGAAACACAGCTCTGTCTCACTGACTGGAGTAGAGAAACACCACTCTGACTGACTGACTGGAGTAGAGAAACACAGCTCTGACTGTCTGGAGTAGAGAAACACCACACTGACTGACTAGAGTAGAGAAACACAACTCTGACTGACTGGAGTAGAGAAACACAGCTCTGACTGACTGGAGTAGAGAAACACCACTCTGACTGACTGACTGGAGTAGAGAAACACCACTCTGACTGACTGGAGTAGAGAAACACCACTCTGACTGACTGACTGGAGTAGAGAAACACAGGTCTGACTGACTGACTGGAGTGGAGAAACACAGCTCTGAATGACTGGAGTAGAGAAACACCACTCTGACTGACTGGAGTAGAGAAACACCACTCTGACTGACTGACTGGAATAGAGAAACACCACTCTGACTGACTGGAGTAGAGAAACACTGCTCTGACTGACGGGAGTAGAGAAACACCGCTCTGACTGACTGACTGGAGTAGAGAAACACAGCTCTGACTCACTGACTGGAGTAGAGAAACACCACTCTGACTGACTGACTGGAGTAGAGAAACACCACTCTGACTGACTGGAGTAGAGAAACACTGCTCTGACTGACTGGAGTTGAGAAACACAGCTCTGACTGAATGGAGTAGAGAAACACCACACTGACTGACTAGAGTAGAGAAACACAACTCTGACTGACTGGAGTAGAGAAACACAGCTCTGACTGACTGGAGTAGAGAAACACCACTCTGACTGACTGACTGGAGTAGAGAAACACCACTCTGACTGACTGGAGTAGAGAAACACTGCTCTGACTGACTGGAGTAGAGAAACACCACTCTGACTGACTGACTGGAGTAGAGAAACACAGGTCTGACTGACTGACTGACTGGAGTAGAGAAACACCGCTCTGACTGACTGACTGGAGTAGAGAAACACTGCTCTGACTGACTGGAGTAGAGAAACACCGCTCTGACTCACTGACTGGAGTAGAGAAACACCGCTCTGACTGACTGACTGGAGTAGAGAAACACCACTCTGACTGACTGACTGGAGTAGAGAAGCACCACTCTGACTGACTGACTGGAGTAGAGAAACACAGCTCTGACTGACTGACTGGAGTAGAGAAACACCGCTCTGACTGACTGACTGGAGTAGAGAAACACCGCTCTGACTGACTGACTGGAGTAGAGAAACACAGCTCTGACTGACTGACTGGAGTAGAGAAACACAGCTCTGACTGACTGACTGGAGTAGAGAAACACCGCTCTGACTGACTGATTGGAGTAGAGAAACACAGCTCTGACTGACTGACTGGCGTACAGAAACACAGCTCTGACTCACTGGAGTAGAGAAACACCACACTGACTGACTAGAGTAGAGAAACACAACTCTGACTGACTGGAGTAGAGAAACACCACTCTGACTGACTGACTGGAGTAGAGAAACACAGCTCTGACTGACTGGAGCAGAGAAACACCACACTGACTGACTAGAGTAGAGAAACACAACACTGACTGACTGGAGTAGAGAAACACAGCTCTGACTGACTGGAGTAGAGAAACACCGCTCTGACTGACTGACTGGAGTAGAGAAACACCACTCTGACTGACTGGAGTAGAGAAACACTGCTCTGACTGACTGGAGTAGAGAAACACCGCTCTGACTGCCTGACTGGAGTAGAGAAACACAGCTCTGACTGACTGGAGTAGAGAAACACCACACTGACTGACTAGAGTAGAGAAACACAACTCTGACTGACTGTAGTAGAGAAACACAGCTCTGACTGACTGGAGTAGAGAAACACCACTCTGACTGACTGACTGGAGTAGAGAAACACCACTCTGACTGACTGGAGTAGAGAAACACTGCTCTGACTGACGGGAGTAGAGAAACACCGCTCTGACTGACTGACTGGAGTAGAGAAACACAGGTCTGACTGACTGACTGGAGTGGAGAAACACAGCTCTGAATGACTGGAGTAGAGAAACACCACTCTGACTGACTGGAGTAGAGAAACACCACTCTGCCTGACTGACTGGAATAGAGAAACACCACTCTGACTGACTGGAGTAGAGAAACACTGCTCTGACTGACGGGAGTAGAGAAACACCGCTCTGACTGACTGACTGGAGTAGAGAAACACAGCTCTGACTCACTGACTGGAGTAGAGAAACACCACTCTGACTGACTGACTGGAGTAGAGAAACACCACTCTGACTGACTGGAGTAGAGAAACACTGCTCTGACTGACTGGAGTTGAGAAACACAGCTCTGACTGAATGGAGTAGAGAAACACCACACTGACTGACTAGAGTAGAGAAACACAACTCTGACTGACTGGAGTAGAGAAACACAGCTCTGACTGACTGGAGTAGAGAAACACCACTCTGACTGACTGACTGGAGTAGAGAAACACCACTCTGACTGACTGGAGTAGAGAAACACTGCTCTGACTGACTGGAGTAGAAAACACCACTCTGACTGACTGACTGGGTAGAGAAACACAGGTCTGACTGACTGACTGACTGGAGTAGAGAAACACCGCTCTGACTGACTGACTGGAGTAGAGAAACACTGCTCTGACTGACTGGAGTAGAGAAACACCGCTCTGACTCACTGACTGGAGTAGAGAAACACCGCTCTGACTGACTGACTGGAGTAGAGAAACACCACTCTGACTGACTGACTGGAGTAGAGAAGCACCACTCTGACTGACTGACTGGAGTAGAGAAACACAGCTCTGACTGACTGACTGGAGTAGAGAAACACCGCTCTGACTGACTGACTGGAGTAGAGAAACACCGCTCTGACTGACTGACTGGAGTAGAGAAACACAGCTCTGACTGACTGACTGGAGTAGAGAAACACAGCTCTGACTGACTGACTGGAGTAGAGAAACACCGCTCTGACTGACTGATTGGAGTAGAGAAACACAGCTCTGACTGACTGACTGGCGTACAGAAACACAGCTCTGACTCACTGGAGTAGAGAAACACCACACTGACTGACTAGAGTAGAGAAACACAACTCTGACTGACTGGAGTAGAGAAACACCACTCTGACTGACTGACTGGAGTAGAGAAACACAGCTCTGACTGACTGGAGCAGAGAAACACCACACTGACTGACTAGAGTAGAGAAACACAACACTGACTGACTGGAGTAGAGAAACACAGCTCTGACTGACTGGAGTAGAGAAACACCGCTCTGACTGACTGACTGGAGTAGAGAAACACCACTCTGACTGACTGGAGTAGAGAAACACTGCTCTGACTGACTGGAGTAGAGAAACACCGCTCTGACTGCCTGACTGGAGTAGAGAAACACAGCTCTGACTGACTGGAGTAGAGAAACACCACACTGACTGACTAGGTAAACACAACTCTGACTGACTGTAGTAGAGAAACACAGCTCTGACTGACTGGAGTAGAGAAACACCACTCTGACTGACTGACTGGAGTAGAGAAACACCACTCTGACTGACCGGAGTAGAGAAACACTGCTCTGACTGACTGGAGTAGAGAAACACCACTCTGACTGACTGACTGGAGTAGAGAAACACAGGTCTGACTGACTGACTGGAGTGGAGAAACACCACTCTGACTGACTGACTGGACTAGAGAAACACAGCTCTGAATGACTGGAGTAGAGAAACACCACTCTGACTGACTGACTGGAGTAGAGAAACACCACTCTGACTGACTGACTGGCGTAGAGAAACACCGCTCGGACTGACTGACTGGAGTAGAAACACCACTCTGACTGACTGGAGTAGAGAAACACTGCTCTGACTGACTGGAGTAGAAAACACCACTCTGACTGACTGACTGACTGGAGTAAGAAACACAGCTCTGACTGACTGGAGTAGAGAAACACCGCTCTGACTGACTGCTGGAGTAGAGAAACACCGCTCTGACTGACTGACTGGAGTAGAAAACACAGCTCTGACTGACTGACTGGAGTAGAGAAACACCGCTCTGACTGACTGACTGGAGTGAAAACACCACTCTGACTGACTGGAGTAGAGAAACACTGCTCTGACTGACTGGAGTAGAGAAACACCACTCTGATTGACTGACTGGAGTAGAGAAACACAGCTCTGACTGACTGGAGTAGAGAAACACCGCTCTGACTGACTGACTGGAGTAGAGAAACACAGCTCTGACTGACTGACTGGAGTAGAGAAACACCGCTCTGACTGACTGATTGGAGTAGAGAAACACAGCTCTGACTGACTGACTGGAGTAGAGAAACAGTGCTCTGACTGACTGGAGTAGAGAAACACCGCTCTGACTGACTGACTGGAGTAGAGAAACACGCTCTGACGGACTGGGTAGAGAAACACCGCTCTGACTGACTGGAGTAGAGAAACACCGCTCTGACTGACTGGAGTAGAGAAACACAGCTCTGACTGACTGACTGGAGTAGAGAAACACAGCTCTGACTGAGTGGAGTAGAGAAACACCGCTCTGACTGACTGACTGGAGTAGAGAAAGACAGCTCTGACTGACTGGAGTAGAGAAACACCACTCTGACTGACTGACTGGAGTAGAGAAACACGCTCTGACTGACTGACTGGAGTAGAGAAACACAGCTCTGACTGACTGACTGGAGTAGAGAAACACCGCTCTGACTGACTGACTGGAGTAGAGAAACACAGCTCTGACTGACTGACTGGAGTAAGAAACACAGCTCTGACTGACTGACTGGAGTAGAGAAACACCGCTCTGACTGACTGATTGGAGTAGAGAAACACAGCTCTGACTGACTGACTGGCGTACAGAAACACAGCTCTGACTCACTGGAGTGGAAACACCACACTGACTGACTAGAGTAGAAACACAGCTCTGACTGACTGGAGTAGAGAAACACCACTCTGACTGACTGACTGGAGTAGAGAAACACAGCTCTGACTGACTGGAGCAGAGAAACACCACACTGACTGACTAGAGTAGAGAAACACAACACTGACTGACTGGGTAGAGAAACACAGCTCTGACTGACTGGAGTAGAGAAACACCGCTCTGACTGACTGACTGGAGTAGAGAAACACCACTCTGACTGACTGGAGTAGAGAAACACCGCTCTGACTGACTGGAGTAGAGAAACACCGCTCTGACTGCCTGACTGGAGTAGAGAAACACAGCTCTGACTGACTGGAGTGAGAAACACCACACTGACTGACTAGAGTGAGAAACACAACTCTGACTTACTGTAGTAGAAACACAACTCTGACTGACTGGAGTAGAGAAACACCACTCTGACTGACTGACTGGATAGAAAACACCACTCTGACTGACCGGAGTAGAGAAACACTGCTCTGACTGACTGGAGTAAGAAACACCACTCTGACTGACTGACTGGAGTAGAGAAACACAGGTCTGACTGACTGACTGGAGTGGAGAAACACCACTCTGACTGACTGACTGGACTAGAGAAACACAGCTCTGAATGACTGGAGTAGAGAAACACCACTCTGACTGACTGACTGGAGTAGAAAACACCGCTCTGACTGACTGACTGGAGTAGAAAACACCACTCGGACTGACTGACTGGAGTAGAGAAACACCGCTCTGACTGACTGGAGTAGAAAACACTGCTCTGACTGACTGGAGTAGAGAAACACCACTCTGACTGACTGACTGAGAGTAGAGAAACACCGCTCTGACTGACTGGAGTAGAGAAACACCGCTCTGACTGACTGACTGGAGTAGAGAAACACCGCTCTGACTGACTGACTGGAGTAGAGAAACACAGCTCTGACTGACTGACTGGAGTAGAGAAACACAGCTCTGACTGACTGACTGGAGTAGAGAAACACCACTCTGACTGACTGGAGTAGAGAAACACTGCTCTGACTGACTGGAGTAGAGAAACACCACTCTGACTGACTGACTGGAGTAGAGAAACACAGCTCTGACTGACTGGAGTAGAGAAACACCGCTCTGACTGACTGACTGGAGTAAGAAACACAGCTCTGACTGACTGACTGGAGTAGAGAAACACCGCTCTGACTGACTGATTGGAGTAGAAAACACAGCTCTGACTGACTGACTGGAGTAGAAAACAGTGCTCTGACTGACTGGAGTAGAAAACACCGCTCTGACTGACTGACTGGAGTAGAAAACACGCTCTGACTGACTGAAGTAAGAAACACCGCTCTGACTGACTGGAGTAGAGAAACACCGCTCTGACTGACTGGAGTAGAAACACAGCTCTGACTGACTGACTGGAGTAGAGAAACACAGCTCTGACTGAGTGGAGTAGAGAAACACCGCTCTGACTGACTGACTAGAGTAGAGAAAGACAGCTCTGACTGACTGGAGTAGAGAAACACCACTCTGACTGACTGACTGGAGTAGAGAAACACAGCTCTGACTCACTGACTGGAGTAGAGAAACACAGCTCTGACTGACTGGAGCAGAGAAACACCACACTGACTGACTAGAGTAGAGAAACACAACTCTGACAGACTGGAGTGGAGAAACACAGCTCTGACTGACTGGAGTAGAGAAACACCACTCTGACTGACTGACTGGAGTAGAGAAACACCACTCTGACTGACTGGAGTAGAGAAACACTGCTCTGACTGACGGGAGTAGGAAACACCGCTCTGACTGACTGACTGGAGTAGAGAAACACAGCTCTGACTCACTGACTGGAGTAGAGAAACACCACTCTGACTGACTGACTGGAGTAGAGAAACACAGCTCTGACTGACTGGAGCAGAGAAACACCACACTGACTGACTAGAGTAGAGAAACACAACTCTGACTGACTGGGTGAGAAACACAACTCTGACTGACTGGAGTAGAGAAACACCACTTTGACTGACTGACTGGAATAGAGAAACACCACTCTGACTGACTGGAGTAGAGAAACACTGCTCTGACTGACGGGAGTAGAGAAACACCGCTCTGACTGACTGACTGGAGTAGAGAAACACAGCTCTGACTCACTGACTGGAGTAGAGAAACACCACTCTGACTGACTGACTGGAGTAGAGAAACACCACTCTGACTGACTGGAGTAGAGAAACACTGCTCTGACTGACTGGAGTAGAGAAACACAGCTCTGACTGAATGGAGTAGAGAAACACCACACTGACTGACTAGAGTAGAGAAACACAACTCTGACTGACTGGAGTAGAGAAACACAGCTCTGACTGACTGGAGTAGAGAAACACCACTCTGACTGACTGACTGGAGTAGAAACACCACTCTGACTGACTGGAGTAGAGAAACACTGCTCTGACTGACTGGAGTAGAGAAACACCACTCTGACTGACTGATTGGAGTAGAGAAACACCGCTCTGACTGACTGACTGGAGTAGAGAAACACCGCTCTGACTGACTGACTGGAGTAGAAAACACTGCTCTGACTGACTGGAGTAGAAAACACCGCTCTGACTCCTGACTGGAGTAAAAATACCCTCTGACTGACTGACTGGAGTAGAGAAACACCACTCTGACTGACTGACTGGAGTAGAAAACACCGCTCTGACTGACTGACTGGAGTAGAGAAACACCACTCTGACTGACTGACTGGAGTAAAAACACCGCTCTGACTCACTGACTGGAGTAGAGAAACACCGCTCTGACTGACTGACTGGAGTAGAAAACACCACTCTGACTGACTGACTGGAGTAGAGAAGCACCACTCTGACTGACTGACTGGAGTAGAAACACAGCTCTGACTGACTGGAGTAGAGAAACACCGCTCTGACTGACTGACTGGAGTAGAGAAACACCACTCTGACTGACTGACTGGAGTAGAGAAGCACCACTCTGACTGACTGACTGGAGTAGAAAACACAGCTCTGACTGACTGGAGTAGAGAAACACCGCTCTGACTGACTGACTGGAGTAGAGAAACACCGCTCTGACTGACTGACTGGAGTAAAAACACAGCTCTGACTGACTGACTGGAGTAGAGAAACACCGCTCTGACTGACTGACTGGAGTAGAAAACACCGCTCTGACTGACTGATTGGAGTAGAAAACACCGCTCTGACTGACTGACTGGCGTACAGAAACACAGCTCTGACTCACTGGAGTAGAGAAACACCACACTGACTGACTAGAGTAGAGAAACACAACACTGACTGACTGGAGTAGAAAACACAGCTCTGACTGACTGGAGTAAGAAACACCGCTCTGACTGACTGACTGGAGTAGAAAACACCACCTGACTGACTGGAGTAGAAACACCGCTCTGACTGACTGGAGTAGAGAAACACCGCTCTGACTGCCTGACTGGAGTAGAGAAACACAGCTCTGACTGACTGGAGTAGAGAAACACCACACTGACTGACTGGTGAAACACAACTCTGACTTACTGTAGTAGAGAAACACCGCTCTGACTGACTGGAGTAGAGAAACACCACTCTGACTGACTGCTGGAGTAGAAAACACCACTCTGACTGACCGAGTAGAAAACACTGCTCTGACTGACTGGAGTGAGAAACACCACTCTGACTGACTGACTGGAGTAGAGAAACACAGGTCTGACTGACTGACTGGAGTGGAGAAACACCACTCTGACTGACTGACTGGACTGAGAAACACAGCTCTGACTGACTGGAGTAGAGAAACACCACTCTGACTGACTGACTGGAGTAGAAAACACCACTCTGACTGACTGACTGGAGTAGAGAAACACCGCTCGACTGACTGACTGGAGTAAAAACACCGCTCTGACTGACTGGAGTAGAAAACACTGCTCTGACTGACTGGAGTAGAAAACACCACTCTGACTGACTGACTGACGGAGTAGAAAACACAGCTCTGACTGACTGGAGTAGAGAAACACCGCTCTGACTGACTGACTGGAGTAAAACACCGCTCTGACTGACTGACTGGAGTAAAAACACAGCTCTGACTGACTGACTGGAGTAGAGAAACACAGCTCTGACTGACTGACTGGAGTAAACACCACTCTGACTGACTGGAGTAGAGAAACACTGCTCTGACTGACTGGAGTAGAAAACACCACTCTGATTGACTGACTGGAGTAGAGAAACACAGCTCTGACTGACTGGAGTAGAAAACACCGCTCTGACTGACTGACTGGAGTAGAAAACACAGCTCTGACTGACTGACTGGAGTAGAGAAACACCGCTCTGACTGACTGATTGGAGTAAGAAACACAGCTCTGACTGACTGACTGGAGTAGAGAAACAGTGCTCTGACTGACTGGAGTAGAAAACACCGCTCTGACTGACTGACTGGAGTAGAGAAACACGCTCTGACGGACTGAAGTAGAAAACACCGCTCTGACTGACTGGAGTAGAAAACACCGCTCTGACTGACTGGAGTAAGAAACACAGCTCTGACTGACTGACTGGAGTAGAAAACACAGCTCTGACTGAGTGGAGTAGAGAAACACCGCTCTGACTGACTGACTAGAGTAGAGAAAGACAGCTCTGACTGACTGGAGTAGAGAAACACCACTCTGACTGACTGACTGGAGTAGAGAAACACGCTCTGACTCACTGACTGGATAGAAAACACCGCTCTGACTGACTGAGCAGAGAAACACCACACTGACTGACTAGAGTAAAAACACAACTCTGACAGACTGGAGTGGAGAAACACAGCTCTGACTGACTGGAGTAGAGAAACACCACTCTGACTGACTGACTGGAATAGAGAAACACCACTCTGACTGACTGGAGTAGAGAAACACTGCTCTGACTGACGGGAGTAGAAAACACCGCTCTGACTGACTGACTGGAGTAGAAAACACAGCTCTGACTCACTGACTGGAGTAGAGAAACACCACTCTGACTGACTGACTGGAGTAGAGAAACACAGCTCTCGACTGACTGGAGCAGAGAAACACCACACTGACTGACTAGAGTAGAGAAACACAACTCTGACAGACTGGGTGAAAACACAGCTCTGACTGACTGGAGTAGAGAA
Source organism: Salmo salar (assembly GCF_905237065.1). NCBI lineage: Eukaryota > Metazoa > Chordata > Actinopteri > Salmoniformes > Salmonidae > Salmo > Salmo salar. The sequence goes on along the minus strand of NW_025550071.1, from coordinate 133,572 downwards.
ACACCACTCTGACTGACTGACTGGAATAGAAAACACCACTCTGACTGACTGGAGTAGAGAAACACTGCTCTGACTGACGGGAGTAGAGAAACACCGCTCTGACTGACTGACTGGAGTAGAAAACACAGCTCTGACTCACTGACTGGAGTAGAGAAACACCACTCTGACTGACTGACTGGAGTAGAGAAACACCACTCTGACTGACTGGAGTAAGAAACACTGCTCTGACTGACTGGAGTAAACACAGCTCTGACTGACTGGAGAGAAACACCACACTGACTGACTAGAGTAAGAAACACAACTCTGACTGACTGGAGTAGAGAAACACAGCTCTGACTGACTGGAGTAGAGAAACACCACTCTGACTGACTGACTGGAGTGAAACACCACTCTGACTGACTGGAGTAGAAAACACTGCTCTGACTGACTGGAGTAGAGAAACACCACTCTGACTGACTGACTGGAGTAGAAAACACGGTCTGACTGACTGACTGGAGTGAAAACACCGCTCTGACTGACTGACTGGAGTAGAAAACACTGCTCTGACTGACTGGAGTAGAGAAACACCGCTCTGACTCACTGACTGGAGTAGAGAAATACCGCTCTGACTGACTGACTGGAGTAGAGAAACACCACTCTGACTGACTGACTGGAGTAGAAAACACCGCTCTGACTGACTGACTGGAGTAGAGAAACACCACTCTGACTGACTGACTGGAGTAGAGAAACACCGCTCTGACTCACTGACTGGAGTAGAGAAACACCGCTCTGACTGACTGACTGGAGTAGAGAAACACCACTCTGACTGACTGACTGGAGTAGAGAAGCACCACTCTGACTGCTGACTGGAGTAGAGAAACACAGCTCTACTACTGATAGAGAAACACCGCTCTGACTGACTGACTGGAGTGAAAACACCGCTCTGACTGACTGACTGGATAGAGAAACACCACTCTGACTGACTGACTGGAGTAAAAACACAGCTCTGACTGACTGGAGTAAGAAACACCGCTCTGACTGACTGTGGAGTAGAAACACCGCTCTACTACTGACGTAGAGAAACACAGCTCTGACTGACTGACTGGAGTAAACCCCGCTCTGACTGACTGACTGGATAAAACACCGCTCTGACTGACTGATTGGAGTAGAAAACACCGCTCTGACTACTACTGCTAGAACACGCTCTATCCTGGATAAAACACCACACTACTACTAGAGTGAACACCACTCTGCTACTGGAGTAGAAACACGCTCTGACTGACTGGAGTAAACACCGCTCTGACACTGACTGGATAAAACACGCTCTGTCCACTGCTGGAGTAAAAACACCACTCTACACTGACTGGAGTAACACGCTTGACTTCTGGAGTAGAGAAACACCACACTGACTCTGAAACACCACTCTGACTGACTGGAGTAGAAAACACCGCTCTGACTGACTGGAGTAAAACACCACTCTGACTGACTGGCGGGAGTAGAGAAACACCACTCTGATACTGGAGTAAAAACACCACTCTGACTACTGCTGAGTAGAAAACACCGCTCTGACTACTACTGGAGTGAAACACAGCTCTGACTGACTGAGTAACACCACTCTACTGACTGGAGTAAGAAACACCACTCTGACTGACTGACTGGAATAGAAAACACCACTCTGACTGACTGGAGTAGAGAAACACTGCTCTGACTGATGGAGTAGAAACCCGCTCTGACTGACTGACTGATAGAAACACAGCTCTGACTCTGACTGGAGTAGAAAACACCACTCTGACTACTGACTGGAGTATGAACACCATTGACTATGGAGTAAAAACACTGCTCTACTGACTGAGTTGAGAAACACCCTCTACTGACTGGAGTAGAAACACCACACTGACTGACTATAGAGAAACACCACTCTGACTGACTATAGAGAAACACAGCTCTGACTGACTGGAGTAAAAACACCACTCTGACTGACTGACTGGAGTAGAAACACCACTCTGACTGACTGGAGTAAAAACACTGCTCTGACTGACTGAGTAAAAACACCGCTCTGACTGACTGACTGGAGTAGAAAACACCGTCTGACTCTGACTGATGGAGTAGAACACCCTCTGACTATGACTGGAGTAAAAACACTGCTCTGACTGACTGGAGTAGAGAAACACCCTCTACTCACTGACTGGATAAGAAATCCTCTGACACTGACTGGGTAAAAACACCGCTCTGACTGACTGACTGGATAAAAACACCGCTCTCTGACTGGAGTAAAAACACCACTCTGACTGACTACTGGAGTGAGAAACACCGCTCTGACTCACGACTGGAGTAGAGAAACACCCTCTACTGACTACTGAGTAAAACACCACTCTGACTGCTGGAGTGAACACCACTCTACTGACTACTGGAGTAAGAAACACAGCTCTGACTGACTGAGTAGAAAACACCGCTCTGACTACTGACTGAGTAGAAAACACCGCTCTGACTGACTGCTGATAGAAAACACCGCTCTGACTGACTGCTGGAGTAAACACCGCTCTACGAGGAGTAAGAAACACCGCTCTGACTGACTGTTGGAGTAAACACCGCTCTGACTGACTGACGGCGTAAACACCGCTCTGACTCACTGGAGTAAAAACTCCGCACTGACTGACTAGGTAGAGAAACACAGCTCTGACGACTGGAGTAGAAAAACAACGCTCTGACTGAATGAGTAAAACACCGCTCTGACTGACTACTGGTAAACACGCTCTGTCTCACTGACTGGAGTAGAAAACACCACTCTGACTGACTACTGGAGTAGAAAACACAGCTCTACTGTCTGGAGTAAAAACACCACACTACTGACTAGAGTGAAACACAACTCTGACTGACTGGATAAGAAACACAGCTCTGACTGACTGGAGTAGAAAACACCACTCTGACTGACTGACTGGAGTAAAAACACCACTCTGACTGACTGGAGTACCCCCTACTGACTGATGATAAAAACCCGGTCTGACTGACTGACTGAGTGGAGAAACACCACTCTACTGACTGACTACTGACTAAAACACAGCTCTGAATGACTGGAGTAAAACACCACTCTGACTACTACTGGAGTGAACACAGCTCTGACTGACTGGAGTAAAAACACCACTCTGACTGACTGACTGGAGTAAGAAAACACCGCTCTGACTACTGACTGGAGTAAAAACACCGCTCTGACTGACTGGTAACACTGCTCTGACTACTGGAACACCACTCTGACTGACTATGGACTACACAGCTCTGACTACTGGAGTAGAGAAACACCGCTCTTTCTGACTGACTGGAGTAAAAACACCGCTCTGACTGACTGACGATAAAAACACGCTCTGACTGACTACTGGTAAACACAGCTCTGACTGACTGACTGATAAAAACACCACTCTGACTGACTGGAGTAAAAACACTGCTCTGACTGACTGGAGTAAGAAACACCACTCTGACTGACTGACTTGATAAAAACACAGCTCTGACTGACTGAGTAGAAACACCGCTCTGACTACTGATGGAGTAGAAAACACCGCTCTACTACTACTGGAGTAAGAAACCCGCTCTGACGACGCTGGAGTAAAAACACAGCTCTGACTACTACTGAGTAACCCGCTCTGACTGACTGGAGTAAAAACACTGCTCTGACTGACTGGATAAAACACCCCTCTGACTGACTGACTGGGGTAGAAAACCGCTCTGACTGACTGGAGTAAAAACACCGCTCTGACTGACTGACTGGAGTAAGAAACACAGCTCTGACTGACTGATGGAGTAGGAAACACCGCTCTGACTACTGACTGGAGTAGAAAACCAGCTCTACTACTACTGGAGTAGAACACCGCTCTGACTGACTACTATAGAAAACACCGCTCTGACGACTACTGGAGTTGAAAACACCCTTGACTACTGACTGGGTACAAAACACAGCTCTGACTGACTGGAGTAGAAAACACCACTACTACTGACTGGAGTAGAAACACAGCTCTGACTGACTGGAGTAGAGAAACACAGCTCTGACTGACTGGAGTGAAACACCGCTCTGACTGCCTGACTGAGTAAACACAGCTCTGACTCACTGACTGGATAGAGAAACACCACTCTGACTGACTGACTGGAACACACTCTGACTGACTGGGTGAAAACACCACACTGACTGACTGGTGAAAACACCACTCTACTACTAATAAAACCCTCTGACTACTGGAGTAAAAACACCGCTCTGACTGACTGACTGGAGTGAAAACACCGCTCTGACTACTGACTGAGTAAAACACTGCTCTGACTGACTGGAGTAGAAAACACCCTCTACTGACTGGAGTGAAATACACCTCTGACTGACTGACTGGAGTAGAGAACACCGCTCTGACTACTACTGGAGTAGAGCACTTGACTGACTGACTGGAGTAAAAACATGCTCTGACTACTGAGGAGTAGAGAAACACCCTCTACACTATGGAGTAGAACACAGCTCTACTACTGGACTAGAAAACACCGCTCTACTACGACTACCCTCTACTACTGATAGTAAAACACCGCTCTACTATTGAGTACACCCTCTGCTACTGGGTAGAGAAACACCACTCTGACTGACTGACTGGAGTAACACCGCTCTGACTGACTGGAGTAGAGAAACACCGCTCTTTCTGACTGACTGGATAAGAAACACCGCTCTGACTCACTGCTGGTAAAAACACCGCTCTGACTACTGACTGAGTAAGAAACACCGCTCTGACTGACTACTGGATAAACACCGCTCTGACTGACTGATAACACCTCTGACTGACTGGAGTAGAAAACAGTCTATGACTACTGTGTAAACACCGCTCTACTGACTGATGAAACACCGCTCTGACTGCTGACTGGAGTGACCTCTCTCACTATATAACTCTACTCTACTATACTCTACTTGACGGATAACCCTCTACTACTGGAACACTGCTCTACTACTGAGTAAGAAACACCGCTCTGCTGCTGACTGGTAAACACAGCTCTTACTGATACTCTCTACTGATGATAAACACCTCTGACTACTGCTGGACTAGAACCCCTCTGTGACTGACTGGAGTACGCTCTCTACGCGTAAACACCGCTCTGATATTGTACACCGCTCTACTGACTGGGAGTTAAAACACCGCTCTACTGACTACTGGTAAACACCTCTACTGACTGGAGTAGAAACACCGCACTGACTGACTGAGTAGAGAAACACAGCTCTGACTACTGATAGAGAAACACCGCTCTGACTGACTGGAGTGAAAACACCGCTCTGACTGACTGACTGGAGTAAAACACCGCTCTGACTGACTACTGGAGTAACACCGCTCTGACTGACTCTGACCCTCTGACACTGACTGAACACCGACTACTACTTAAACACCACTCTTCTGCTGTAGGAACACTGCTCTGACTACTGAGTGAAACACCGCTCTGACTACTACTGATAAACCAGCCTACTCTATGGTAAACACTGTCTGACTGGCTAAAAACCCTCTGACTGACTGCGAGTAGAGACACCACCGCTCTGATACTGATGGACTAAACACCGCTCTGACTATCTAAACACCTTGTCTGACTGACTAGTAGAGAAACAGTGCTCTGACTGACTGGAGTGAACACCGCTCTGACTATTTAAACACAGCTCTGACTCGATGACTAGAGAAACACCGCTCTGACTACTATAAAAACACCGTCTGACTGACTATAAAACACCGCTCTGACTGATGACTGGAGTAAAACACCCTCTGACTCACTCCTGGTGAACACCCTCTGACTGATGACTGAGTAAACACCGCTCTACTTGACTGGAGTGAGAAACACCGCTCTGACTGACTGACTGGAGTAGAGAAACACCGCTCTGACTGACTGCTGTAAAAACACTGCTCTGACTCCACTGATAAACACCTCTACTGCTGATGTAGACCCGCTCTACTGACTATGTAGAAAACACCGCTCTGACTGACTGCTGGAGTAAGAAACACCGCTCTGACTGATGGAGTAAAACACTGCTGACTGACTGATGGATAGAAACACTCTTACTATGGAGTGAAACCCTCTGACTACTACTCTAGAGACACCGTCTGACTACTGACTGGATGAAACACAGCTCTACTGACTGATGGAGTAAAACACCTCTGTGATGGAGTAGAACACCTCTGACTACTGGGAGTAACCTCTGACTGACTGACTGGACTAAAACACCCTCTCTATGAGTGAAAACACCGCTCTGACTGATACTGAGTAGAGAAACACAGCTCTGACTGACTGGATAGAGAAACACCGCTCTGACTGACTGACTGGAGTAAAAACACCACTCTGACTGACTGACTAGAGAAACACTCTCTAACTGGAGTAGAAACACCACTCTGACTACTGACTGGGTAAAACACCGCTCTGACTGACTACTGAGTAAAAACACCGCTCTGACTCACTATAAAAACACCGCTCTACTGACTGTGTTGACCCTAAAAACCCTCTGACTGACTGATGGAGTAACACCGCTCTGACTGACTGACTGGAGTAGAGAAACACTGCTCTGACTACTGATAAAACACCGCTCTACTACTATGGAGTACTCCCTCTACTATGATAGAAACACCGCTCTGACTATGCGAGTAAGAAACACCGCTCTGACTACTGGTAAAAACACCGCTCTGCTGACTGACTGACTGGAGTAAACACCGCTCTGACTGCCTGACTGGACTAGAAAACACCACTCTGACTACTGACTGATAAACACCGCTCTGACTGACTGACTGATAGAAACACAGCTCTACTCACTACTATAAAAACACCACTCTGACTACTGGAGTAACACCGCTCTACTACTATAAGACACCGCTCTACTACTGTGAGTGAGACACCTCTACTATTAACACCTCTGAATGACTTCTCTGACTACTGGAGTAGAGAACCGTCTGACTGATGATGGAGTAGAGAAACACCGCTCTGACTGACTGATAGAAACACCCTCTACTGACTGTAAAAACACCACTCTGACTTCTACTCCTGACTGGAGTAGAAACACCTCTATATATAAACACACTCTACTACTGACTGTAAAACACCCTCTGACTACTGATAAAACACCTCTACTATTTAAGCACCGCTCTGACTGACTACTATAGAAAACACCGCTCTGACTGACTGGAGTAAAAACACCCTCTGTAAAGAAACACCGCTCTGACTACTGATAAAAACACCACTCTGACTGACTGACTGGATAAAACACCGTCTGACTATGGAGTAGAAAACACCTGCTCTAACTGGAGTGAAAACACCACTCTGACTCCTACAGAGAAACACCGCTCTGACTGACTGATAACAAACACCCCTCTGACTACTGATAGAACTCTACTACTACTGAGTAATCTACTTCCTTAACCGCTCTACTACTTGATAGAGAAACACCCTCTGACTGACTGACTGATAACACCACTCACTACTACTGTCACCACTCTGACTATCTAGTAGAAACACCGCTCTGACTGATGGAGTGACACCCTCTGACTCACTGATGTAGAAAACACCGCTCTACTGACTGTAAAACCCTCTGTTCTATCCGTTCACCCTTGACTCACTTGTACACCGCTCTGCTGACTGGAGTAAAACTCTACTACTTACACGCTCTACACGTACACTTGACTACTGTGTAAAACCCTTCTTGTCTCTGACTCACTATGATACACGCTCTATGACTGTGAGTAAAACACCATATTTAAAAACACTAACTCTATAACACCGCTCTGACTACTGTATAAACACGCTCTGACTGATTGGTAACACCCTCTGACTACTACTGATGAACACCCTCTGACTGACTGACTGCTAAAAACACCACTCTGACTGACTGACTGGAGTACCAGTTAATAAACACCGCTCTGACTCACTGACTGGAGTAACCCTCTGACTTGATATAAAACCCACTCTGATCCGGAGTAGAAACACCTCTCTGACTACCGACTGAGTAAACACCGCTCTACTACTGATGGATAAGAAAACACCCTCTGACTACTGAGTAGAAAACACCCTCTGACTGACTGACTGGAGTAGAACACCGCTCTGACTGACTATGAGTAAAACACCGCTCTGACTCACTTGATAGAACACCGCTCTACTACTGACTGTAACCCCTACTACTGACTGGTACCTCTACTACTGACTAATAAACACCGCTCTACTACTGTGGACAAACCCTCTCTGACTGACTATAAAACACAGCTTATCTATAAAAACACCGCTCTACTACTGGATAAACACCGCTCTACTACTATTAAAACAGCTCTGACTACTACTTAACACGCTCTGACTACTGGTAGAAACACCCTCTGACTCACTGACTGGAGTAAAAACACCGCTCTACTGACTACTGGATAAAACACCGTCTGACTCACTGTGTAACACCTCTACTACTGATATACCTCTTACTGGTAAACACCGCTCTGACTGACTGGGTAAAACACCGCTCTGACTGCTGATAAAAACCGCTCTACTACTACTATAACACCCTCTGTCTGACTGAGACCCTCTTTAAACCCGTCTACTCACTGACTGACTAGAACACCGCTCTGACTGACTACTGTAAACGTCTATAACTGGAGTAGAGCCCGCTTGACTATGATAAAACACGCTCTACTTAGTAAAACACCTACTGACTGACTGGATAAAAACACTCTACTACTGACTGTAAACACCTATCTGATAGTAAACACTCTGTTGTAAACACCGCTCTGCTATGGATAAAAACACCGCTCTGACTGACTGCTGATACACACCGCTCTACTGATGATAGAAAACACCGCTCTGACTGACTGATAGAAAACACCCTCTGACTACTATGGTAAGAACACCTCTGACTACTACTGACTGATAAGAGACACCGCTCTGACTGACTGGAGTAGAGAAACACCACTCTACTACTGACTGATAAACAGCTCTGACTACTGGAGTAACACCGCTCTGACTACTATATAACACCGTCTACTACTGAAACAGCTTACTACTTAAACAACTCTGATCTATAAACACCGCTCTGACTGATATGTCGAACACCGCTCTGACTACTGATAGAGAAACACCGCTCTGACTGACTGATGATAAACACCCTCTACTACTGACTGATAGCACCCCGCTCTACTCTTAACACGCTCTGATATTGGTACCTCTGACTATGTGAAAACACTCTGACCTAGAAACCTCTGACTCTATGAGTGACACACCTCTACTACTATGATAAGAAACACCGCTCTGACTGACTGACTGAGTAAACCCCCTCGACTGACTATGGATAGAAACACCCTCTATACTGACTGGATAGAAACACCGCTCTGACTGACTTGTACCCCTCTCTACTAAGAACCTCTGATGATTGTACAACCACTCTGATACTACTGAGTAGAACCAGTCTGACTATGGTAACCCGCTCGATGACTGTTAAACACCGCTCTACCCACTGTAAACACGCTCTGACTGACTCTGATGAAAACGCCCTCTACTACTTTAAACACCCTCTGACTGACTGACTGGAGTAGAACAGCTCTATTACTGATACAACACCGCTCTCTACTGACTGTAACACCGCTCTGACTGTTATCCCCCACTACTGACTGGAGTAGAGAAACACCGCTCTGACTGACTGCGGAGTAGAGAAACACCGCTCTGACTGACTGAGTAGAAAACACCACTCTGACTGACTGACTGATAACGCCGCTCTGACTGACTTAAAACACCTCTGACTACTGAGTAGAAACACCGCTCTGACTGACTGACTGACTAAAAACACCGCTCTGACTGACTGACTAGAGAAACACCGCTCTGCTGACTGAGTAGAAAACACCGCTCTGACTGACTACTGGATAGAAACACCACTCTGACTGACTATTAAAACACCCTCTGCTACTATAACACCGCTCTGACTCACTATGAAAACACCACTCTGACTCACTACTATAGAAAACACCGCTCTGACTGATATAGAAAACACCACTCTGACTACTTACACTCTACTTGCTGAGTAACACCGCTCTGACTACTGACTAGAAAACCGCTCTGACTTTGATAGAAACCACTCTACTACTATTAGAACACTCTGACTGACCTTAAACCCACTCTTACTACTTTAAACACCGCTCTGACTACTGATAGTGAAACACCGCTCTGACTCACTGTGGGTAACACCGCTCTGACATTGTAAACACCGCTCTACTACTAGTAACCTCTGACTTGTCACCGCTCTGACTTGATGATCCCCTTACTTACTTTGAAGAACACGCTCTGACTGACTGACTGATAGAAACACCTCTACTATGAACACCGCTCACTACTGGAGTAGAAACACCGCTCTGACTCACTGACTGATAGAAAACACCGCTCTGACTGGTGACTGGTTACACCGCTCTGACTACTGACTGGGTGGAGAAACACCGCTCTGACTGACTGACTATAGAACACGCTCTGACGTGACTGAGTAGAGAAACACCGCTCTGACTGACTGACTAGTATAAACACAGCTCTACTGACTGTAAAACCACTTGACTACTACTGGACTACCTCTTCTATACCTCTAATTGAAACACCGCTCTGACTGACTGACGAGTAACACCGCTCTACTGACTGGGTAGACACTCTGACTATATAGAAAACACCCCTCTACTGACTGACTGAGTACAAACACCGCTCTCTGCCTGCTGAGTAAAAACACCCTCTGACTGACTATACAAACCCTTCACTCACTGGAAGAAAACACCACTCTACTATGGTAAAGTCTCTATTAAACCCCTCTGACTGATACTATACACGCTCCTGCTTTACCACTGACTGGCTGATAAAAACACCGCTCTACTATGAGTACAAAACACCGCTCTGACTACTGTTAACACCGCTCTGACTCACTATGATCTCTGACTACTACTACTAAAAACCTCCTAGTAGAAACCCCTCACACGCTCTATGACTGATAGAAACACTCTCTGACTACTACTGATACAAACACCGCTCTGATGACTGACGGAGTACACCGCTCTGACTACTGATAAAACACTGCTCTGATGGCTGGAGTAGAGAAACACCGCTCTACTGACTGATGATAAACCACTCTACTGATGGATAGAAACACGCTCTGACTATGACTGGTAACCCCTCTACTCTTAAACCTCTGACTATATGATCCTCTACTACTGCTGTCACCGCTCTGACTGACTGACTGGAGTGAGAAACACCTCTTGACTGACTCTAAAACACCGCTCTATACTGTGATAGAAAACACCTCTGACTGACTCTGATCCCTCTGACTGATGATGGATGAAACCCTCTCTACTACTGTAACTCTGCTCTGATAGAAAACCCTCACTTTTTTTCCTTGACTACTGAAAACACGCTCTGACTACTGGAAAACACCGCTCTGACTGGGTACACCGCTCTACTGACTACTTAACACCGTCTGACTTGCTCTTCTCTATGAAACACCTCTGACTGACTGAGTAGAAAACCCGCTCTGACTGACTGAGTAAGAAACACCGCTCTGACTGACTGACTGGAGTAGAGAAACACCGCTCTGACTGACTGGGATAGAGAAACACCGCTCTGACTGATGCTGATAAAACACCGCTCTGACTACTGACTGATAAAAACACCCTCTGACTGACTGATGAGTAAGAAACACCGCTCTGACTATAGATGAAACACCGCTCTGACTGACTGTAGAAACACCGCTCTACTACTGATGGTGACCCTTATACTGACTAGACATTCTGAGTAAGAAACACCCTTGACTGATACTGATAAAACACCGCTCTGACTGACTGAGTAAAAACACCGCTCTGACTACTACTGACTAGAAACACTCTGACTACTGGTAACACCATCACTGATAAAAACACCGCTCTGACTACTGGAGTAACACCACTTTGCTGATAGAGAAACACCACTCTACTATGAGTAAACACCCTCTACTGACTGGATAAACACCGCTCTGACTGACTGAGTAAAAACACCGCTCTGACTACTGATTAGAAAACACCTCTACTCACTGACTGATAACCTCTGACTATATCACCTCGATAAGAACACCCTCTGACTATACTGAAACACGCTCTACTACTATAACACCGCTCTGACTCTGATAAAAACACCGCTCTGACTGCTGACTGGAGTAAAAACACTCTACTACTGTAACTCTACTATGTTAAAACACCTCTACTACTACTGTGAACACCGCTCTGACTATATGAGTAAACACCGCTCTGACTGACTGAGAAACCTCTACTGACTGATGGATAAAACACCCTCTGACTGACTGACTGAGTAAAAACACGCTCTGACTGACTGAGTAGAAAACACCGCTCTGACTACTGACTGGATAAGAAACCGCTCTACTATGTATAAAAACACCCCTCTGACTACTATATAAAACACGTCTACTACTAGTAACCCGCTTAACTGGTAGAAAACACCGCTCTACTCAGTAAACACAGCTCTGACTGACTGGACTAGAAAACCCACTCTGACTACTGACTGATAAACACCGCTCTGACTCACTACTGAGTGAGAAACCCCTCTACTACTATGAGTAACCCGCTCTGACTGACTGGAGTAGAGAAACACCGCTCTGACTACTAGAGTAAAAACACCGCTCTGACTGACTGACTGGAACACAGCTCTGACTGGTGGAGTAGAAAACACCACTCTGACTGACTGACTGGAGTAGAAACACCAGCTCTGACTGACTGAGAGTAGAAACACTGCTCTGACTACTGACGATGGAAAACACCGCTCTGACTGCCTACTAAACACCGCTCTGACTACTGATAAAAACACCACTCTACTGACTGACTGGAGTAAACCCTCCACTGACTGGGTAAACACCTATACTTATAAGAACACCCTCTGACTGACTGTACCCCCCTGACTGACTGGGTGGACCCCCTCTGACTGACTGACTAGACAGCTCTGTATGATACATCTGACTGCTGAGTAGAAACACTACTGACTACTGATAAAAACACCACTCTGATATGACTGGAGTAACAACTCTACTGACGGTACACCGCTCTGACTACTATAAAAACACCATCTGACTGACTGAGAAGAAACACCTCTGATACTTAAAACACCTCTCACTACTGACTAGAGAGGCTGCTCTGATACTATAACACCACTCATCTGTAGACACCGCTCAAAACACCGCTCTGACTGACTTAACACGCTCTACTATGCTGCCCGCTCTGACTACTATGATAAACCTGCTCTACTACTGGATAGAGACACCTCTACTACTGACTGTAAAACGCTCTGACTTGCTGGGTAGAAAACCCTCTGACTACTACTGGATAAGAACACTGCTCTGACTGACTGGGATAAAACACGCTCTGACTGACTGACTGATAAGAAACACCGCTCTGACTACTGGAGTAGAAACACCGCTCTGACTGCTACTGGAGTAGAAAACACCGCTCTGACTTATGGATAAAAACACGTCTGACTGCTGAGTAGAAAACACCGCTCTGACTGACTGGAGTAGAACACGCTTACTATGATGAACGCTCTACTACTGAGTAAAAACACCGCTCTGACTGATGACTGGAGTAGAACACCCTCTACTCTGATAAAAACACGCTCTGACTACTGGAGTAGAGAAACACCGCTCTGACTACTGATGGAGTGAGACCTCTACTGATGAGTAAACACCCCGACTTTAAAACACCGCTCTACTACTGGAGTAAGAAACACAGCTCTGACTACTGGAGTAGAAACACCGCTCTGACTACTGACTGGAGTACTGACTGAGTGGACACTGCTCTGACTGACTGAGTAGAGAAACCCGCTCTATACTGACTGTAACACCGCTCGACTGACTGACTGGAGGTAGAAACACCACTCCTGACTGACTTTAACACCGCTCTGACTACTGGTAACCGACTACTATGATAAAAACTCTGCTACTGCTGATAAAACACCGCTCTGACTGACTGGGGTAACCCGCTCTGACTACTTAAACACTGCTCTGACTGATATAAAACACCACTCTGACTGATGCTGACTGGATAAAACACAGCTCTGACTATGGAGTAGAAACACCCTCTACTGACTGACTGGGTAGAAAACACCACTCTACTGACTGGAGTAGAGAAACACCGCTCTGACTGACTGCTGGAGTAGAGAAACACCGCTCTGACTGACTGACTGAGTAAAACACCACTCTGACTGACTGGAGTAGAATGCTCTACTGATGGAGTAGAGAAACACCACTCTGACTGACTGACTGGAGTAGAAACCGCTCTACTACTGGAGTAAAAACACCTCTGACTGTTGGGTAACCTCTGACTGACTATGGAGTAACACTCTACCTGGATAAACACCCTCTGACTGCTGACTGATGAAACACCGCTCTACTACTGGATAGAAAACACCGCTCTGACTGACTGACTGATAAAACACCGCTCTGACTGACTGGTAAAACCTGCTGGAGTAAAAACACCCTCTGACTGTATAAAACACCACTCTGACTGACTGACTGATAGAACACGCTCTGACTCACTGGAGTAGAAAACACCTCTGACTGACTGACTGGAGTAAAAACACCGTCTGCTCACTGACTGATAGAGAAACACCGCTCTGACTGACTGACTGGAGTAAAACACTGCTCTGACTGACTGCTGGAGTAGAGAAACACCGCTCTGACTCACTACTTAAACACCGCTCTGACTGACTGACTGAGTAAAAACACATCGACTGACTTATAAGAACACCGCTCTACTACTGCGAGTAAAAACACCACTCTGACTACTGACTGAGTAAACACCGCTCTGACTCACTGACTGCGTGAGAAACACCGCTCTACTGACTGACTGACTAGAGAAACACCACTCTGCCTGTATAAACACCACTCTATATATATAGAACAGCTCTATACTGATAGACAACACCGCTCTACTACTGACTGATAGAAACACCGCTCTGACTCACTGACTGGGTACAAACACCGCTCTGACTACTGACTGGAGTAGAGAAACACCGCTCTGACTGACTGACTGGATAAGAAACACCGCTCTGACTCACTGACTGGAGTAGAAACACCGCTCTAACTATGTTCAGAAACACAGCTCTGACTGACTGGATTAAAAACACCACTACTACTAGTAAAAACACAACTCTGACTGCTGGGTAAAACACCGCTCTGACTGACTGAGTAAAACACTCTGACTGACTGACTGAGTCCAAACACCACTCTGACTGACTACTGGGAAACACCCCTCTACTGACTGACTGGAGTGGAGAAACACCATCTCTCTGCTGACTCTACACCTCTGACTGGAGTAAAACACCACTCTGACTGACTGACTGGAGTAAAAACACAGCTCTACTGACTGGAGTGAAAACACCACTCTGACTGACTGACTGGAGTAGAGAAACACCGCTCTGACTGACTGATGGTAGAACCCGCTCTGACTACTATAAAAACACTGCTCTACTACTGGAGTAGAAAACACCACTCTCCTTGACTCTAGTAGAAACACAGCTCTGACTGACTGATAGAAAACACCCTCTGACTGACTGACTGGAGTAGAGAAACACCGCTCTACTACTACTGGAGTAGAGAAACACAGCTCTGACTGACTGACTGGATAAAACACCCTCTCTGACTGACTGGAGTAGAAAACACCACTCTGACTGCTGGAGTAAACACTGTCACTGATGAAACCGCTCTAATTGTACCGCTCTGACTGATTAAGACACCGCTCTGACTACTGAGTAGAAAACACCGCTCTGACTGATGATTGGAGTAAGAAACACCGCTCTGACTACTGACTGGAGTAGAGAAACAGTGCTCTGACTACTGATAAAAACACCGCTCTGACTGACTGACTGGAGTAAAACACTTACTACTGAGTAAAACACCGCTCTGACTGACTGGAGTAAAAACACCGCTCTGACTGACTGATAAACCAGCTCTACTACTGACTGATAACCTCTATTGAGTAGAAAACACCGCTCTGACTACTACTGAGTAGAGAAACACAGCTCTGACTCACTGAGTCCCAAACACCACTCTGACTACTGACTGATAAGAAACACAGCTCTGACTCACTACTGGAGTAGAAACACCACTCTACTACTACTGGGTAAAAACACAGCTCTGACTGCTGAAGAAACACCACCTACTACTATAGAAAACCCACTACTACTGGAGTAAAACCAGCTCTACTGACTGAGTAAGAAACACCGCTCTGACTACTGACTGGAGTAAAACACCACTCTGACTGACTGGAGTAGAAAACACTGCTCTGACTGACTGGAGTAGAGAAACACCGCTCTGACTGCCTGACTGAGTAACCAGCTCTGACTGACTGGAGTAGAGAAACACCACACTGACTACTAGAGTAAGAGAAACACAACTCTGACTGACTGTAGTAGAGAAACACAGCTCTGACTGACTGGAGTAGAAAACACCACTCTGACTGACTGACTGGAGTAGAAAACACCACTCTGACTGACTGGAGTAGAAAACACTGCTCTGACTGATGGAGTAGAGAAACACCACTCTGACTGACTGACTGAGTAGAAAACACAGGTCTGACTACTGACTGGAGTAACACCACTCTGACTGACTACTGGACTAGAACCTCTGCTACTGGAGTAGAAAACACCACTCTGCCTGACTGACTGGAGTAAGAAACACCACTCTGACTGACTGACTGGAGTAAAAACACCGCTCTACTGACTGACTGGATAACACCGCTCTGACTATGGAGTAAAACACCACTCTGACTGACTGACTACTGATACACCGACTGGGTAACACCCTCTGACGACTGACTGGAGTAGACACCGCTCTGACTACTGACTGGATAAACACAGCTTACTGACTGACTGTAAACACCGCTCTGACTGACTGACTGATGACATCTACTGACTGGTAGAAAACCCCGCTCTGACTGACTGGAGTAGAAAACACCACTCTGACTGACTGACTGGAGTAGAAACACAGCTCTGACTGACTGGAGTAGAGAAACACCGCTCTGACTGACTGACTGGAGTAAAACACCCTCTGACTGGATAAAAACACCGCTCTGACTGACGTGGGTAAAAACACAGCTCTGACTGACTGACTGGGTAGAAAACACTGCTCTGACTGACTTAGAAACACCGCTCTGACTGACTGACTGGAGTAAGAAACCCTCTGACGGACTTGAGAAACACCGCTCTGACTGACTGAGTAGAAAACACCGCTCTGACTACTGAGTAACACCGCTCTGACTGACTGACTGGAGTAAAAACACACTCTGACTGAGTGGAGTAGAAAACACCGCTCTGACTGACTGACTGAGTAGAGAAACACAGCTCTGACTGACTGGAGTAAAAACACCACTCTGACTACTGACTGACTGGATAGAACCGCTCTGACTCACTGACTGGAGTAGAAAACACACTCTGACTCACTGGAGCAGAACACCCACTACTACTGTGAAAACACAACTCTACAGACTTGGAAAACACAGCTCTGACTGACTGGAGTGAACACCACTCTGACTGACTGACTGGAGTAGAAAACACCACTCTGACTGACTGGTAGAAAACACTGCTCTGACTGACGGAGTAGAAACACCGCTCTGACTATGTGTAGAAAACACAGCTCTACTACTACTGGAGTAAAAACACCACTCTGACTGACTGACTGGAGTAGAAACACAGCTCTACTGACTGGAGCGGAAAACACCACACTGACTGACTGAGAAACACCTCTACACTATAAAACCGCTCTGACTGACTGGAGTAGAAAACACCACTCTGACTGACTGACTGGATAAAAACACCACTCTGACTACTGGAGTAGAAAACACTGCTCTGACTGACGGGAGTAGAGAAACACCGCTCTGACTGACTGACTGATACACAGCTCTGACTCACTGACTGGAGTAGAAAACACCACTCTGACTGATGACTGGAGTAAACACCACTCTGACTGACTGGAGTAGAAAACACTGCTCTGACTGGCTGGAGTAGAAAACACCGCTCTACTGACTGGATAAAACACCACACTGACTACTAAGTAAGAAACACAACTCTGACTGACTGGAGTAAAACACAGCTCTGACTGACTGAGTAAGAAACACCGCTCTGACTACTGACTGGAGTAGAGAAACACCACTCTGACTGACTGGAGTAAACACTGCTCTGACTGACTGGAGTAAAACACCACTCTGACTGACTGACTGGATACCGTCTGACTGACTGACTGGAGTAAAAACACCGCTCTGACTGACTGACTGGAGTAAAAACACTCTCTACTGACTGGAGTAGAGAAACACCCTCTGACTCACTACTGGAGTAAGAAATACCGCTCTATGACTGTGAGTAGAAAACACCGCTCTGACTGACTGACTGGATAAACACCGCTCTGACTGACTG
Organism: Salmo salar; assembly: GCF_905237065.1. Taxonomy (NCBI): domain Eukaryota; kingdom Metazoa; phylum Chordata; class Actinopteri; order Salmoniformes; family Salmonidae; genus Salmo; species Salmo salar. The sequence continues at coordinate 115,170 of NW_025550071.1, read as the reverse complement.
CTGGTAGAGAAACACCACTCTGACTACTGACTGGGTAAACACCGCTCTGACTCACTGACTGGATAAAAACACCGCTCTGACTACTGACTGGAGTAAACACCACTCTCGACGCGTAAAGCACCACTCTGACTGACTGACTGGAGTAACACAGCTCTGACTGATGGAGTAAACACCCTCTGACTGACTGACTGGAGTAGAAAACACCGCTCTGACTGACTGACTGGAGTAAAAACACCGCTCTACTACTGACTGAGTAAAAACACAGCTCTGACTCACTGACTGGAGTAAAAACACCGCTCTGACTGACTGATTGGAGTGAAACACAGCTCTGACTGACTGACTGGTGCAAAACACCGCTCTGACTCACTGGAGTAGAGAAACACCACACTGACTACTGGAGTAGAAACACAACTCTGACTACTGGAGTAGAAACACCGCTCTGACTGACTGGGTAGAAAACACCGCTCTACTACTGACTGGATCACTGCTCTGCTCACTGACTGGAGTAAAAACACCACTCTGACTGACTGACTGGAGTAAAACACAGCTCTGACTGTCTGAGTAGAGAAACACCACACTGACTATAGGTAAAACACAACTCTGACTGACTGGAGTAGAGAAACACAGCTCTGACTGACTGGAGTAGAAAACACCACTCGACTGACTGACTGGAGTAGAAACACCACTCTGACTGACTGGAGTAAACACCACTCTGACTGACTGACTGGAGTAAACACAGGTCTGACTGACTGACTGGGTGGAGAAACACAGCTCTGACTGACTGGAGTAGAGAAACACCGCTCTGACTGACTGGTAAAAACACCACTCTGACTGACTGACTGGAATAGAGAAACACCCTCTGACTGACTGGAGTAGAAAACACTGCTCTGACTCGGGAGTAAAAACACCGCTCTGACTGACTGACTGGAGTAGAAAACACAGCTCTGACTCACTACTGGAGTAAAACACCACTCTGACTACTGACTGGGTAAAACACCACTCTAACTACTGGAGTAAAAACACTGCTCTGACTGACTGGAGTTGAAAACACCTCTACTGACTGGAGTAGAGAAACACCACACTGACTGACTAGAGTAGAAACACAACTCTGACTACTGGAGTAAAAACACCGCTCTGACTACTGGAGTAAAAACACCACTCTGACTGACTGACTGGAGTAAAAACACCGCTCTGACTGACTGGAGTAAGAACACTGCTCTGACTGACTGGAGTAGAAAACACCACTCTGACTGACTGACTGGTGAACCAGCTCTACACGATGGAGTAAAAACACCCTCTGACTACTGCTGGAGTAAAAACACTGCTCTGACTGACTGGAGTAAAAACACCGCTCTGACTCACTGACTGGAGTAGAGAAACACCGCTCTACTGACTGACTGGAGTAGAGAAACACCGCTCTGACTGACTGCTGGAGTACAGAAACACCACTCTGACTACTACTGGATACAGTCTGCTACTACTGGAGTAGAAAACACCACTCTGACTGACTGACTGGAGTAGAAAACACAGCTCTGACTGACTGAGCGAAAACACCGCACTGACTGACTAGTAAACACAACACTGACTGACTGGAGTAAAAACACAGCTCTGACTGACTGGAGTAGAAACACCGCTCTCTACACTGTAAAACACCACTCTGACTGACTGGAGTAGAGAAACACTGCTCTGACTGACTGGAGTAAAAACACCGCTCTGACTGCCTGACTGGAGTAGAGAAACACCTCTACTACTGGAGTAGAGAAACACCACACTACTGACTAGAGTAGAAACACCACTCTGACTGACTGTAGTAAAAACACAGCTCTGACTGACTGGAGTAAAACACCACTCTGACTGACTGACTGGAGTAAAACACCACTCTGACTGACCGGTAAAACACTGCTCTGACTGACTGGAGTAAAAACACCCTCTGACTGACTGACTGGACTAGAGAAACACAGGTCTGACTGACTGACTGGATGGAGAAACACCACTCTGAGACGGGACAAACACCGCTCTGACTATGGATAAGACACCACTCTGACTGACGTGAGTAGAGAAACACCGCTCTGACTGACTGTGATAAAACACCGCTCGGACTGACTGACTGGAGTAGAGAAACACCGCTCTGACTGACTGGATAGAAAACACCACTCTGACTGACTGCTGATGGATAACACCGCTCTGACTACTGGAGTAGAAAACACCGCTCTGACTGACTGACTGGAGTAAACACCGCTCTGACTGACTGTGGTAAAAACACCGCTCTGACTGACTGACTGGAGTAAAAACACCCTCTACTGACTACTGGAGTAGAAAACACCACTCTGACTACTGAGTAAAACACTGCTCTGACTACTGAGTAGAGAAACACCGCTCTGACTGACTGACTGGAGTAGAAACACCGCTCTGACTACTGGAGTGAAACACCGCTCTGACTGACTACTGGAGTAAAAACACCGCTCTGACTGACTGACTGGAGTAGAAAACACCGCTCTGACTGACTGATTGATAAAAACACAGCTCTGACTACTGACTGGAGTAGAAAACAGTGCTCTGACTGACTGGAGTAAAAACACCGCTCTGACTGACTGACTGGAGTAGAGAAACACGCTCTGACGGACTGAAGTAAAAACACCGCTCTGACTGACTGGAGTAAGAAACACCGCTCTGACTGACTGGAGTAAAAACACAGCTCTGACTCTGACTGGTAAAACACAGCTCTGACTGAGTGGAGTGAAAACACCGCTCTGACTGACTGACTAGTGAGAAAGACAGCTCTGACTGACTGGAGTACAGAAACACCACTCTGACTACTGAGATGGAGTAGAAAACAGCTCTGACTCACTGACTGGAGTAAGAACACAGCTCTGACTACTGGAGCAGAGAAACACCACACTGACTGACTAGAGTAGAAAACACAACTCTGACAGACTGGAGTGGAGAAACACAGCTCTGACTGACTGGAGTAGAGAAACACCACTCTGACTGACTGACTGGAGTAAACACCACTCTGACTGACTGGATAGAAAACACTGCTCTGACTGACGGGGTGAGAAACACCGCTCTGACTGACTGACTGGAGTAGAAAACACAGCTCTGACTCCTGACTGGGTAGAAAACACCACTCTACTGACTGACTGGATAAGAAACACAGCTCTGACTGACTGGAGCAGAGAAACCCCTACTGACTAGGTAGGAAACACAACTCTGACGACTGGAGTGGAAAACACAGCTCTGACTGACTGGAGTAAAACACCACTCTACTACTGTGTAAAAACCCACTCTGTGATGGAGTAGAAAACCTGCTCTACCGAAAACACCGCTCTACTGACTGACTGATAAAAACAGTCTGACTCTGACTGATAAACACCACTCTGACTGACTGACTGGATAAAACCCACTCTGACTGACTGGAGTAAACACTGCTCTGACTGACTGGAGTAGAGAAACACAGCTCTGACTGAATGGAGTAGAGAAAACACCACACTACTACTAGAGTAGAGAAACACAACTCTGACTGACTGGAGTAGAGAAACACAGCTCTGACTGACTGGAGTGAAAACACCACTCTGACTGACTGACTGAGTAAAAACACCACTCTACTGACTGGAGTAGAAACACTGCTCTGACTACTGGAGTAGAGAAACACCACTCTGACTGACTGACTGGTAAAAACACAGCTCTGACTGACTGACTGGAGTAAGAAACACCGCTCTGACTGACTGACTGGAGTAGAGAAACACTGCTCTGACTGACTGGAGTAAAAACACCCTCTGACTCACTGACTGGAGTAGAGAAATACCGCTCTGACTGACTGACTGGAGTGAGAAACACCACTCTGATACTGACTGGAGTATAAAACACCGCTCTGACTGACTGACTGGAGTAGAAAACACCACTCTGACTGACTGACTGGAGTAACACCGCTCTGACTCACTGACTGGAGTAGAGAACACCGCTCTGACTGACTGACTGGAGTAAAACACCACTCTGACTACTACTGGAGTAGAGAAGCACCCTCTGACTACTGTGGAGTAAACACACTCTACTGTAGTAGAAAACACCGCTCTGACTGACTACTGATAAGAAACACCGCTCTGACTGACTGACTGGAGTAGAAAACACAGCTCTGACTACTGACTGGAGTAGAAAACACCGCTCTGACTGACTGACTGGAGTAAAACCCGCTCTACTACTGATTAGTAAAGCTCTACTACTACTGGCGTACAACCCTCTACTCACTGGTAGAAACACCACACTGACTACTGGTAAAACACAACTCTGACTGACTGGAGTAGAGAAACACAGCTCTGACTGACTGAGTAGAGAAACACCGCTCTGACTGACTGACTGGAGTAAGAAACACAGCTCTGTCTCACTGACTGGAGTAAGAAACACCACTCTGACTACTGACTGGAGTAGAGAAACACAGCTCTGACTGTCTGGAGTAAAACACCACACTGACTGACTAGAGTAGAAACACAACTCTGACTGACTGGAGTAAGAAACACAGCTCTGACTACTGGAGTAAAAACACCACTCTGACTGACTGACTGGAGTAAAAACACCACTCTGACTGACTGGATAAAAACACCGCTCTGACTGATGATGGAGTAGAAAACACGGTCTGACTGACTGACTGGAGTGGAGAAACACAGCTCTGATACTGGAGTAAACACCACTCTGACTGACTGGATAGAAAACACCACTCTGACTGACTGACTGAATAAACCCACTCTATACTGATAACACTGCTCTGACTGGCGGGAGTAGAAAACACCCTCTACTACTGACTGGTAACACCGCTCTACTCACTGACTGGAGTAAGAAACACCACTCCTGACTGACTGACTGGAGTAAAAACACCACTCTGACTGACTGGAGTAAAAACACTGCTCTGACTGACTGGAGTTGAGAAACACAGCTCTGACTGAATGGAGTAGAGAAACACCACACTGACTGACTAGAGTAGAAAACACAACTCTACTATGATAAAAACACAGCTCTGACTGACTGGAGTAGAGAAACACCACTCTGACTGACTGACTGGAGTAGAGAAACACCACTCTGACTGACTGATAGAAAACACTGCTCTGACTGACTGGAGTAAAAACACCACTCTGATACTACTGAGTAGAAACACAGGTCTGACTGACTACTGACTGGAGTAAAACACCGCTCTGACTGACTGACTGGAGTAAGAAACACTGCTCTGACTGACTGGAGTAAAAACACCGCTCTGACTCACTGACTGGAGTAAAAACACCGCTCTGACTGACTGACTGGAGTAAAACCACTCTGACTGACTGACTGGAGTAGAAAGCACCACTCTGACTGACTGACTGGAGTAAAAACACAGCTCTGACTGACTGACTGGAGTAAAAACACCGCTCTGACTGACTGACTGGAGTAAAAACACCGCTCTGACTGACTGACTGGAGTAGAGAAACACAGCTCTGACTGACTGACTGGAGTAAAAACACACTCTGACTCTGCTGGAGTAACACCCTCTGATACTGATTGATAAAAACACAGCTCTGACTGACTGACTGGCGTACAGAAACACAGCTCTGACTCACTGGAGTAGAGAAACACCACACTGACTGACTAGAGTAGAAAACACAGCTCTGACTGACTGGAGTAGAAAACACCACTCTGACTGACTGACTGGAGTAAGAAACACAGCTCTGACTGACTGGAGCAGAGAAACACCACACTGACTGACTGGTAACACAACACTGACTACTGGCGTAGAAAACACAGCTCTACTGACTGGAGTAGAGAAACCCGCTCTGACTACTGACTGGAGTAGAGAAACCCACTCTGACTGACTGGAGTAGAGAAACACTGTCTGACTGACTGGAGTGAAAACACCGCTCTGACTGCCTGACTGGAGTAAAAACACAGCTCTGACTGACTGGAGTAGAAAACACCCACTGACTGACTGGTACAAAAACACCACTCTGACTGACTGTAGTAGAAACACAGCTCTGACTGACTGGAGTAGAGAAACACCACTCTGACTGACTGACTGGAGTAAGAAACACCACTCTGACTGACTGGAGTAGAAAACACTGCTCTGACTGACGGAGTGAGAACACCGCTCTACTACTACTAGAACACAGGTCTGCTGACTGACTGGAGTGGAACACAGCTCTGAATGACTGAGTAGAGAAACACCACTCTGACTGACTGGAGTAAAAACACCACTCTGCCTGACTGATGAATGAAAACCATCTACTACTGATAGAAAACACTGCTCTGACTGACGTAAAACACCGCTCTGACTGACTGACTGGAGTAGAAAACACAGCTCTGACTCACTGACTGGAGTAAAAACACCACTCTGACTGACTGACTGGAGTAAAAACACCACTCTACTACTGGAGTAGAAAACACTGCTCTGACTGACTGGAGTTGAGAAACACAGCTCTGACTGAATGGAGTAGAGAAACACCACACTACTGACTAGATAGAGAAACACAACTCTACTGACTGGGTGAAAACACAGCTCTGACTCTGGAGTAAAAACACCACTCTGACTGACTGACTGGATAGAAAACACCACTCTGACTGACTGGAGTAGAAACACTGCTCTGACTGACTGGAGTAAAAACACCACTCTGACTGACTGACTGGAGTAGAGAAACACAGCTCTACTACTGACTGACTGGAGTAAACACCGCTCTGACTGACTGACTGGAGTAAACACTCTCACTACTGGAGTAAGAAACACCGCTCTGACTCACTGACTGGAGTAGAGAACCCGTCTACTATGAGTAAAAACACCGCTCTACTGACTACTGGAGTAGAGCACCGCTCTGACTGACTGACTGGAGTAGAAACACAGCTCTGACTGACTGACTGGAGTAAAAACACCGCTCTGACTGACTGACTGGAGTAGAAAACACCGCTCTGACTGACTGACTGGAGTAAAAACACCGCTCTGACTACTGACTGAGTAAAAACACAGCTCTGACTACTGACTGAGTAGAAAACACCGCTCTGACTGACTGTTGAGTAAAAACACCGCTCTACTGACTACTGGCGTCAAAACACCGCTCTGACTCACTGGAGTAAGAAACACCACACTGACTGACTAGAGTGGAAACACAACTCTGACTGCTGGAGTAGAAAACACCGCTCTGACTGACTGATGGAGTAGAAAACACAGCTCTGACTGACTGGAGCAGAGAAACACCACACTACTACTAGTGAGAACACAACTACTGACTGACTGGAGTAGAGAAACACAGCTCTGACTGACTGGAGTAAGAAACACCGCTCTGACTGACTGACTGGAGTAGAGAAACACCACTCTGACTGACTGGAGTAGAAACACTGCTCTGACTGACTGGAGTAAGAAACACCGCTCTACTGACTGACTGGAGTAGAACCAGCTCTCTACTGGAGTAAGAAACACCACACTACTGACTTAAAAACACAGCTCTACTGACTGGGTAGAAAACACAGCTCTACTGACTAGTAGAAAACACCACTCTGACTGACTGACTGGAGTAGAAAACACCACTCTGACTGACCGGAGTGAAACACTGCTCTGACTGACTGGAGTAGAAACACCACTCTGACTGACTGACTGGAGTAGAGAAACACGGTCTGACTACTGACTGGAGTGGAGAAACACCACTCTGACTGACTGACTGGACTAGAGAAACACAGCTCTGACTGACTGGAGTAGAAAACACCACTCTGCTGACTGACTGGAGTGAACACCACTCTGACTGACTGACTGGAGTAGAAAACACCGCTCGGACTGACTGACTGGAGTAGAGAAACACCGCTCTGACTGACTGGAGTAGAGAAACACTGTCTGACTGACTGATAAAAACACCACTCTGACTACTGACTGACTGATCACAGCTCTGACTGACTGGAGTAGAAAACACCGCTCTGACTGACTGACTGGAGTAAAACCCTCTGACTGACTACTGGATAAAACACGCTCTGATGACTGACTGGAGTAAAACACAGCTCTACTGACTGACTGGAGTAGAAACACCACTCTACTACTGGAGTAGAAAACACTGCTCTACTGACTGGAGTAGAGAAACACCACTCTGATTGACTGACTGGAGTAGAAAACACAGCTCTGACTGACTGGATAAGAAACACCGCTCTGACTGACTGACTGGAGTAGAAAACACAGCTCTGACTGACTGACTGATAAAACACCGCTCTGACTGACTGATTGGAGTAGAAAACACAGCTCTGACTGACTGACTGGAGTAGAGAAACGTGCTCTGACTGACTGGAGTAGAACACCGCTCTACTGACTGACTGGAGTAGAGAAACAGCTCTGCCTGACTGGAGTAGAGAAACACCGCTCTGACTGACTGGAGTAGAGAAACACCCTCTGACTGACTGGAGAGAAAACACCGCTCTGACTGACTGACTGGAGTAGAAAACACAGCTCTGACTGAGTGGAGTAAAAACACCGCTCTGACTGACTGACTAGTGAAACACCGCTCTGACTGACTGGAGTAAGAAACACCGCTCTGACTGACTGACTGGAGTAAGAACACCGCTCTACTCACTGACTGGAGTAGAAAACACACTCTACTGACTGACTGAGTAAACCTCTACTACTACTGGAGTAAAAACACAGCTCTGACTGACTGATGGAGTAGAGAAACACAGCTCTGACTGACTGACTGGAGTAGAAACACCGCTCTGACTGACTGATTGGAGTAGAAAACACAGCTCTGACTACTGACTGGCGTAAAACCTCTACTCACTGGAGTAGAGAAACACCACCTACTGACTAGAGTAGAAAACACAACTCTGACTACTGGAGGAGAAACACCACTCTGACTGACTGACTGGAGTAGAAAACACAGCTCTGACTGACTGGAGCAGAGAAACACCACACTGACTGACTAGGTAAAAACACAACACTGACGCTGGGTAAAACACAGCTCTGACTGACTGGAGTAGAAAACACCGCTCTGACTGACTGACTGGATAAAAACACCACTCTGACTGACTGGAGTAGAAAACCCGCTCTGACTGACTGGAGTAGGAAACACCGCTCTGACTGCTGACTGGAGTAAAAACACAGCTCTGACTGACTGGAGTAGAAACACCACACTGACTGATAGAGTAAAACCACTCTGACTTACTGTAGTAGAAAACACAGCTCTGACTGACTGGAGTAGAAAACACCACTCTGACTGACTGACTGGAGTAGAGAAACACCACTCTGACTGACCGGAGTAGAGAAACACTGCTCTGACTGACTGGAGTAAGAAACACCACTCTGACTGACTGACTGGAGTAGAAACACAGGTCTGACTACTACTGGGTGACACCACTCTGACTGACTGACTGGACTAAAAACACAGCTCTACTACTGGATAAACACCACTCTACTACTGACTGAGTAAAACACCACTCTGACTGACTGACTGGGTAGAAACACCGCTCGGACTGACTGACTGGATAAAAACACCGCTCTGACTGACTGGAGTAGAAAACACTGCTCTGACTGATGGAGTAAAAACACCACTCTGACTACTGACTGACTGGAGTAAGAAACACCGCTCTGACTGACTGGAGTAGAGAAACACCGCTCTGACTGACTGACTGGAGTAGAAAACACCGCTCTGACTGACTGACTGGAGTAGAAAACACAGCTCTGACTGACTGACTGGGTAGAGAAACACAGCTCTGACTGACTGACTGAGTAAAAACACCACTCTGACTGACTGGAGTAGAAAACACTGCTCTGACTGACTGGAGTAGAAAACACCACTCTGATTGACTGACTGGAGTAGAGAAACACAGCTCTGACTGACTGGAGTAAGAAACACCGCTCTGACTGACTGACTGGAGTAAAAACACGCTCTGACTGACTGACGGGTAAAAACACCGCTCTGACTGCTGATTGTAAACACAGCTCTGACTACTGACTGGAGTAAACAGTGCTCTGACTGACTGGGTAAAAACACCGCTCTGACTGACTGACTGGAGTAGAAACACCTCTGACTACTGAAGTAGAAAACACCGCTCTGCTGACTGGGTAAAAACACCGCTCTGACTGACTGGAGTAGAAACACAGCTCTGACTGACTGACGTAGAAAACACAGCTCTGACTGAGTGGAGTGAGAAACACCGCTCTGACTACTGACTAGGTAGAAAGACAGCTCTGACTGACTGGAGTGAAAACACCCTCTGACTGACTCTGGGTGACACACTCTGCTCACTGACTGGATAAGAAACACAGCTCTACTGACTGGAGCAGAAAACACCACACTGACTGACTAGAGTAAGAAACACAACTCTGACGACTGGAGTGGAGAAACACAGCTCTGACTGACTGGAGTAGAAAACACCACTCTGACTGACTACTGGAGTAAAACACCACTCTGACTGACTGGAGTAACACTGCTCTGACTGACTGGAGTAGAAAACACCGCTCTACTGACTGACTGATAAAAACACAGCTCTGACTCACTGACTGATCCACTCTGACTGACTACGGAGTAGAAACACAGCTCTGACTGACTGGAGCAGAGAAACACCACACTACTGACTAGAGTAGAAACACCTCTAAATGGTAAAACACAGCTCTGACTGACTGGAGTAAAACACCACTCTACTACTACTGGATGAAACACCACTCTACTACTGAGTAAAAACACTGCTCTGACTGACGGGAGTAGAAACACCGCTCTGACTGACTGACTGGAGTAAAAACACCGCTCTGACTCACTGACTGGAGTAGAAAACACCACTCTGACTGACTGACTGGGTGAAAACACCACTCTGACTGACTGAGTAGAAACACTGCTCTGACTGACTGGATAAAAACACAGCTCTGACTGAATGGAGTAAAACACCACTGACTACTAAGTAGAAACACAACTCTGACTGACTGGAGTAGAAAACACAGCTCTGACTGACTGGAGTAGAGAAACACCACTCTGACTGACTGACTGGAGTAGAAAACACCACTCTGACTGACTGGAGTAAAAACACTGCTCTGACTGACTGGAGTAGAAACACCACTCTGACTGACTGACTGGAGTAGAGAAACACAGGTCTGACTGACTACTGGAGTAGAGAAACACCGCTCTGACTGACTGACTGGAGTAGAAAACACTGCTCTGACTGACTGGAGTAGAGAAACACCGCTCTGACTCACTGACTGGAGTAGAAAATACCGCTCTGACTGACTGACTGAGTAAAAACACCACTCTGACTGACTGACTGGAGTAGAAAACACCGCTCTGACTGACTGACTGGGTAAAACACCACTCTGACTGACTGACTGGAGTAGAAAACACCGCTCTGACTCACTGACTGGAGTAAACACCGCTCTGACTGACTGACTGGAGTAAAAACACCACTCTGACTGACTGACTGGAGTAAAACACCACTCTGACTGACTGACTGGAGTAGAAACACAGCTCTGACTGACTGGAGTAGAGAAACACCGCTCTGACTGACTGACTGGAGTAGAGAAACACCACTCTGACTGACTGACTGGAGTAGAGAAGCACCACTCTGACTGACTGACTGGAGTAAAAACACAGCTCTGACTGACTGGAGTAGAAACACCGCTCTGACTGACTGACTGGAGTAAAAACACCGCTCTGACTGACTGACTGATAAAACACAGCTCTGACTGACTGACTGGATAGAGAAACACAGCTCTGACTACTGACTGGAGTAGAAACACCGCTCTGACTGACTGATTGGAGTAGAAAACCAGCTCTGACTGACTGCGGCGTCACACAGCTCTGACTCACTGGAGTAGAGAAACACCACACTGACTGACTAGGTAGAAAACACAACACTGACTGACTGGAGTAGAAACACGCTCTGACTGACTGGAGTAAAACACCGCTCTGACTGACTGACTGGAGTAGAAAACACCACTCTGACTGACTGGAGTAAAAACACCGCTCTGACTGACTGGAGTAGAAAACACCCTCTGACTGCCTGACTGGAGTAAAAACACAGCTCTGACTGACTGGAGTAAAAACACCACACTGACTGACTAGTAAAACACCACTCTGACTTACTGTAGTAAAAACACAGCTCTGACTGCTGGAGTAGAAAACACCACTCTGACTGACTGACTGGAGTAAAACACCACTCGACTGACCGGAGTGAGAAAAACTGCTCTGACTGACTGGAGTAGAAAACACCACTCTGACTGACTGACTGGAGTAAAAACACAGGTCTGACTGACTGACTGGAGTGGAAAACACCACTCTGACTGACTGACTGGACTAGAAAACACAGCTCTGAATGACTGGAGTAGAGAAACACCACTCTACTGACTGACTGGAGTAAAAACACCACTCTGACTGACTGACTGGAGTAGAAACACCGCTCGGACTGACTGACTGGAGTAAAACACCGCTCTGACTGACTGGAGTAGGAAACACTGCTCTGACTGACTGGATAGCCACTCTGACTACTGACTGAGAGTAGAAAACACAGCTCTGACTGACTGGAGTAAAAACACCGCTCTGACTGACTGATGGATAAAAACACCGCTCTGACTGACTGACTGGAGTAGAGAAACACAGCTCTGACTGACTGACTGGATAAGAAACACAGCTCTGACTGACTGACTGGAGTAAAAACACCACTCTGACTGACTGGAGTAAAAACACTGCTCTGACTGACTGGAGTAAAAACACCACTCTGATTGACTGACTGGAGTAGAGAAACACAGCTCTGACTGACTGGAGTAGAGAAACACCGCTCTGACTGACTGACTGGAGTAGAAAACACAGCTCTGACTGACTGACTGGAGTAGAGAAACACCGCTCTGACTGACTGATTGGAGTAGAGAAACACAGCTCTGACTGACTGACTGGAGTAGAGAAACAGTGCTCTGACTGACTGGAGTAGAAAACACCGCTCTGACTGACTGACTGGAGTAGAGAAACACGCTCTGACGGACTGAAGTAGAAAACACCGCTCTGACTGACTGGGTGAGAAACACCGCTCTGACTGACTGGAGTAGAGAAACACAGCTCTGACTGACTGACTGGAGTAGAGAAACACAGCTCTGACTGAGTGGAGTAGAGAAACACCGCTCTGACTGACTGACTAGGTGAGAAAACAGCTCTGACTGACTGGAGTAGAGAAACACCACTCTGACTGACTGACTGGAGTAGAGAAACAGCTCTGACTCACTGACTGGAGTAGAGAAACACAGCTCTGACTGACTGGAGCAGAGAAACACCACACTGACTGACTAGAGTAGAGAAACACAACTCTGACAGACTGGAGTGGAGAAACACAGCTCTGACTGACTGGAGTAGAGAAACACCACTCTGACTGACTGACTGGAATAGAAAACACCACTCTGACTGACTGGAGTAGAGAAACACTGCTCTGACTGACGGGAGTAGAAAACACCGCTCTGACTGACTGACTGGAGTAGAGAAACACAGCTCTGACTCACTGACTGGGTGGAAACACCACTCTGACTGACTGACTGGAGTAGAGAAACACAGCTCTGACTGACTGGAGCAGAGAAACACCACACTGACTGACTAGAGTAGAAAACACAACTCTGACAGACTGGAGTGGAGAAACACAGCTCTGACTGACTGGAGTAGAGAAACACCACTCTGACTGACTGACTGGAATAGAGAAACACCACTCTGACTGACTGGAGTAGAGAAACACTGCTCTGACTGACGGGAGTAGAGAAACACCGCTCTGACTGACTGACTGGAGTAGAAAACACAGCTCTGACTCACTGACTGGAGTAGAAAACACCACTCTGACTGACTGACTGGAGTAAGAAACACCACTCTGACTGACTGGAGTAGAGAAACACTGCTCTGACTGACTGGAGTAGAGAAACACAGCTCTGACTGAATGGAGTAGAGAAACACCACACTGACTGACTAGAGTAGAGAAACACAACTCTGACTGACTGGAGTAGAAACACAGCTCTGACTGACTGGAGTAGAGAAACACCACTCTGACTGACTGACTGGAGTAGAGAAACACCACTCTGACTGACTGGAGTAGAGAAACACTGCTCTGACTGACTGGAGTAGAGAAACACCACTCTGACTGACTGACTGGAGTAGAGAAACACAGGTCTGACTGACTGACTGGAGTAGAAAACACCGCTCTGACTGACTGACTGGAGTAGAGAAACACTGCTCTGACTGACTGGAGTAGAAAACACCGCTCTGACTCACTGACTGGAGTAGAGAAATACCGCTCTGACTGACTGACTGGAGTAGAAAACACCACTCTGACTGACTGACTGGAGTAGAGAAACACCGCTCTGACTGACTGACTGGAGTAAGAAACACCACTCTGACTGACTGACTGGAGTAAGAAACACCGCTCTGACTCACTGACTGGAGTAGAGAAACACCGCTCTGACTGACTGACTGGAGTAGAAAACACCACTCTGACTGACTGACTGGAGTAGAAAGCACCACTCTGACTGACTGACTGGAGTAGAAAACACAGCTCTGACTGACTGGAGTAGAGAAACACCGCTCTGACTGACTGACTGGATAAAAACACCACTCTGACTGACTGACTGGAGTAAGCACCACTCTGACTGACTGACTGGAGTAGAGAAACACAGCTCTGACTGACTGGAGTAGAGAAACACCGCTCTGACTGACTGACTGGAGTAGAAAACACCGCTCTGACTGACTGACTGGAGTAGAAAACACAGCTCTGACTGACTGACTGGAGTAGAGAAACACAGCTCTGACTGACTGACTGGAGTAGAAAACACCGCTCTGACTGACTGATTGGGTAAAAACACAGCTCTGACTGACTGACTGGCGTACAGAAACACAGCTCTGACTCACTGGAGTAGAGAAACACCACACTGACTGACTAGAGTAGAAAACACAACTCTGACTGACTGGAGTAGAAAACAAAGCTCTGACTGACTGGAGTAGAGAAACACCGCTCTGACTGACTGACTGGAGTGAGAAACACAGCTCTGTCTCACTGACTGGAGTAGAGAAACACCACTCTGACTGACTGACTGGGTAAAAACACAGCTCTGACTGTCTGGAGTAAAAACACCACACTGACTGACTAGGTAAGAAACACAACTCTGACTGACTGGAGTAGAGAAACACAGCTCTGACTGACTGGAGTAGAGAAACACCACTCTGACTGACTGACTGGAGTAGAGAAACACCACTCTGACTGACTGGAGTAGAGAAACACCACTCTGACTGACTGACTGGAGTAGAAAACACAGGTCTGACTGACTGACTGGAGTGGAGAAACACAGCTCTGAATGACTGGAGTAGAGAAACACCACTCTGACTGACTGGAGTAGAGAAACACCACTCTGACTGACTGACTGGAATAGAGAAACACCACTCTGACTGACTGGAGTAGAGAAACACTGCTCTGACTGACGGGGTAGAAAACACCGCTCTGACTGACTGACTGGAGTAGAGAAACACAGCTCTGACTCACTGACTGGAGTAGAAAACACCACTCTGACTGACTGACTGGAGTATAGAAACACCACTCTGACTGACTGGAGTAAAAACACTGCTCTGACTGACTGGAGTTGAGAAACACAGCTCTGACTGAATGGAGTAGAGAAACACCACACTGACTGACTAGGTAAAAACACAACTCTGACTGACTGGAGTAGAGAAACACAGCTCTGACTGACTGGAGTAGAAAACACCACTCTGACTGACTGACTGGGTAGAGAAACACCACTCTGACTGACTGGAGTAGAAAACACTGCTCTGACTGACTGGAGTAGAGAAACACCACTCTGACTGACTGACTGGAGTAAGAAACACAGGTCTGACTGACTGACTGCTGGAGTAGAAAACACCGCTCTGACTGACTGACTGGAGTAGAGAAACACTGCTCTGACTGACTGGAGTAGAAAACACCGCTCTGACTCACTGACTGGAGTAAGAAATACCGCTCTGACTGACTGACTGGAGTAGAAAACACCACTCTGACTGACTGACTGGAGTAGAAAACACCGCTCTGAATGACTGACTGGAGTAAAAACACCACTCTGACTGACTGACTGGAGTAAAAACACCGCTCTGACTCACTGACTGGAGTAGAGAAACACCGCTCTGACTGAATGACTGGAGTAGAAAACACCACTCTGACTGACTGACTGGAGTAGAGAAGCACCACTCTGACTGACTGACTGGAGTAGAAACACAGCTCTGACTGACTGGAGTAAAAACACCGCTCTGACTGACTGACTGGAGTAGAAAACACCGCTCTGACTGACTGACTGGAGTAGAAAACACAGCTCTGACTGACTGACTGGAGTAAAAACACAGCTCTGACTGACTGACTGGAGTAGAGAAACACCGCTCTGACTGACTGATTGGAGTAGAAAACACAGCTCTGACTGACTGACTGGCGTACAGAAACACAGCTCTGACTCACTGGAGTAGAGAAACACCACACTGACTGACTAGAGTAGAAAACACAACTCTGACTGACTGGAGTAGAAAAACAAAGCTCTGACTGAATGGGTAGAAAACACCGCTCTGACTGACTGACTGGAGTAAGAAACACAGCTCTGTCTCACTGACTGGAGTAGAGAAACACCACTCTGACTGACTGACTGGAGTAGAGAAACACAGCTCTGACTGTCTGGAGTAGAGAAACACCACACTGACTGACTAGAGTAAGAAACACAACTCTGACTGACTGGGTAGAAAACACAGCTCTGACTGACTGGAGTAGAGAAACACCACTCTGACTGACTGACTGGAGTAGAGAAACACCACTCTGACTGACTGGAGTAAAAACACCACTCTGACTGACTGACTGGAGTAAGAAACACAGGTCTGACTGACTGACTGGAGTGGAGAAACACCACTCTGACTGACTGACTGACTGGACTAGAGAAACACAGCTCTGAATGACTGGAGTAGAGAAACACCACTCTGACTGACTGACTGGAGTAGAAACACAGCTCTGACTGACTGGAGTAGAGAAACACCACTCTGACTGACTGACTGGAGTAAAAACACCGCTCTGACTGACTGACTGGAGTAGAAAACACCGCTCTGACTGACTGGAGTAAAACACTGCTCTGACTGACTGGAGTAGAGAAACACCACTCTGACTGACTGACTGGACTAGAGAAACACAGCTCTGACTGACTGGAGTAGAGAAACACCGCTCTTTCTGACTGACTGGGTAGAGAAACACCGCTCTGACTGACTGACTGGAGTAAAAACACAGCTCTGACTGACTGACTGGAGTAAGAAACACAGCGCTGACTGACTGACTGGAGTAGAGAAACACCACTCTGACTGACTGGAGTAGAGAAACACTGCTCTGACTGACTGGAGTAGAGAAACACCACTCTGACTGACTGACTGACTGGAGTAGAGAAACACAGCTCTGACTGACTGGAGTAGAGAAACACCGCTCTGACTGACTGACTGGAGTAGAAACACCGCTCTGACTGACTGACTGGAGTAGAGAAACACAGCTCTGACTGACTGACTGATGGAGTAGAAAACACAGCTCTGACTGACTGACTGGAGTAAAACACCACTCTGACTGACTGGGTAAAACACTGCTCTGACTGACTGGAGTGAAAACACCACTCTGACTGACTGACTGGGGTAAAAACACAGCTCTGACTGACTGGAGTAGAGAAACACCGCTCTGACTGACTGACTGGGTAAAAACACAGCTCTGACTGACTGACTGGAGTAAAAACACCGCTCTGACTGACTGACTGGAGTAAAAACACAGCTCTGACTGACTGACTGGAGTAGAGAAACACAGCTCTGACTGACTGACTGGAGTAAAAACACCGCTCTGACTGACTGACTGGAGTTGAGAAACACAGCTCTGACTGACTGACTGGAGTACAAAACACAGCTCTGACTGACTGGAGTAAAAACACCACACTGACTGACTAGAGTAAAACACAACTCTGACTGACTGGAGTAGAGAAACACAGCTCTGACTGACTGGAGTAAAAACACCGCTCTGACTGACTGACTGGAGTAAAAACACAGCTCTGACTCACTGACTGGAGTAGAGAAACACCACTCTGACTGACTGACTGCTGGAGTAGAAACACAGCTCTGACTGACTGGGTGGAGAAACACCACACTGACTGACTAGAGTAGAAAACACAACTCTGACTGACTAGGTAAAACACAGCTCTGACTGACTGGAGTAAGAAACACCACTCTGACTGACTGACTGGAGTAAGAAACACAGGTCTGACTGACTGACTGGAGTAGAAAACACTGCTCTGACTGACTGGAGTAGAAAACACCGCTCTGACTGACTGACTGGGTAAAAATGCAGCTCTGACTGACTGACTGGAGTAAGAAACACCGCTCTGACTGACTGACTGGAGTAGAGAAACACAGCTGTGACTGACTGACTGGAGTAGAGAAACAGTGCTCTGACTGACTGGAGTAAGAAACACCGCTCTGACTGACTGACTGGAGTAGAGAAACACAGCTCTGACTGACTGGACTAGAGAAACACAGCTCTGAATGACTGGAGTAGAGAAACACCACTCTGACTGACTGACTGGAGTAGAGAAACACCACTCTGACTACTGACTGGAGTAGAAAACACCGCTCTGACTGACTGGAGTAGAAAACACCACTCTGACTGACTGACTGGACTAGAAAACACAGCTCTGACTGACTGGAGTAGAAAACACCGCTCTTTCTGACTGACTGGAGTAAAACACCGCTCTGACTGACTGACTGGAGTAAGAAACACAGCTCTGACTGACTGACTGGAGTAAAAACACAAGCTCTGACTGACTGACTGGAGTAGAAAACACCACTCTGACTGACTGGGTAGAAAACACTGCTCTGACTGACTGGAGTAGAGAAACACCACTCTGACTGACTGACTGACTGGGTAGAGAAACACAGCTCTGACTGACTGGAGTAGAGAAACACCGCTCTGACTGACTGACTGGAGTGAGAAACACCGCTCTGACTGACTGACTGGATTAGAAAACACAGCTCTGACTGACTGACTGACGAGTAGAGAAACACAGCTCTGACTGACTGACTGGAGTAGAGAAACACCACTCTGACTGACTGGAGTAGAAAACACTGCTCTGACTGACTGGAGTAGAGAAACACCACTCTGACTGACTGACTGGGGTAGAAAACACAGCTCTGACTGACTGGAGTAGAGAAACACCGCTCTGACTGACTGACTGGAGTAGAAACACAGCTCTGACTGACTGACTGGAGTAGAAAACACCGCTCTGACTGACTGACTGGAGTAGAAAACACAGCTCTGACTGACTGACTGGAGTAGAAAACACAGCTCTGACTGACTGACTGGAGTAGAGAAACACCGCTCTGACTGACTGACTGGAGTTGAGAAACACAGCTCTGACTGACTGACTGGAGTACAAAACACAGCTCTGACTGACTGGAGTAGAAAACACCACACTGACTGACTAGGTAAAAACACAACTCTGACTGACTGGAGTAGAGAAACACAGCTCTGACTGACTGGAGTAGAAAACACCGCTCTGACTGACTGACTGGAGTAAGAAACACAGCTCTGACTCACTGACTGGAGTAAGAAACACCACTCTGACTGACTGACTGACTGGAGTAGAAAACACAGCTCTGACTGACTGGGTGGAGAAACACCACACTGACTGACTAGAGTAAAAACACAACTCTGACTGACTAGGTAGAGAAACACAGCTCTGACTGACTGGAGTAGAAAACACCACTCTGACTGACTGACTGGAGTAGAGAAACACAGGTCTGACTGACTGACTGGAGTAGAGAAACACTGCTCTGACTGACTGGAGTAGAGAAACACCGCTCTGACTGACTGACTGGAGTAGAGAAATGCAGCTCTGACTGACTGACTGGAGTAGAAAACACCGCTCTGACTGACTGACTGGAGTAAAAACACAGCTGTGACTGACTGACTGGAGTAGAGAAACAGTGCTCTGACTGACTGGAGTAAAAACACCGCTCTGACTGACTGACTGGAGTAGAAAAACACAGCTCTGACTGACTGGACTAGAGAAACACAGCTCTGAATGACTGGAGTAGAGAAACACCACTCTGACTGACTGACTGGAGTAGAGAAACACCACTCTGACTGACTGACTGGAGTAGAAAACACCGCTCTGACTCACTCACTGGAGTAGAAAACACCGCTCTGACTGACTGACTGGAGTAAGAAACACCACTGTGACTGACTGACTGGAATAGAAAACACCGCTCTGACTGACTGACTGGAGTAGAAAACACCACTCTGACTGACTGACTGGAGTAAAAACACCGCTCTGACTCACTGACTGGAGTAGAGAAACACCGCTCTGACTGACTGACTGGAGTAGAAAACACCACTCTGACTGACTGACTGGAGTAGAGAAACACCACTCTGACTGACTGACTGGAGTAGAGAAACACAGCTCTGACTGACTGGAGTAGAGAAACACCAATCTGACTGACTGACTGACTGGAGTAGAGAAACACAGCGCTGACTGCCTGACTGGAGTAGAGAAACACCGCTCTGACTGACTGACTGGACTAGAGAAACACCGCTCTGACTGACTGACTAGAGTAGAGAAACACAGCTCTAACTGACTGACTGGAGTAGAGAAACACCGCTCTGACTGACTGGAATAGAGAAACACCGCTCTGACTGACTGGAGTAGAGAAACACAGCTCTGACTGACTGACTGGAGTAGAGAAACACAGCTCTGACTGACTGGAGTAGAGAAACACCGCTCTGACAGACTGGAGTAGAGAAACACAGCTCTGACTGACTGGAGTAAGAAACACCACTCTGACTGACTGACTGGAGTAAAAACACCACTCTGACTGACTGGAGTAGAGAAACACTGCTCTGACTGCTGGAGTAGAGAAACACCACTCTGACTGACTGACTGGAGTAGAGAAACACAGCTCTGACTGACTGACTGGAGTAGAGAAACACAGCTCTGACTGACTGGAGTAGAGAAACACCGCTCTGACTGACTGACTGGAGTAGAAAACACAGATCTGACTGACCCACTGGAGTAGAAACACCGCTCTGACTGACTGACTGGAGTAGAAACACAGCTCTGACTGACTGACTGGAGTAGAGAAACAGTGCTCTGACTGACTGGAGTAGAAAACACCGCTCTGACTGACTGACTGGAGTAGAAACACAGCTCTGACTGACTGGAGTAGAGAAACACCACTCTGACTGACTGACTGGAGTAAAAACACCGCTCTGACTGACTGGAGTAGAAAACACCAATCTACTGACTGACTGACTGGAGTAAAAACACAGCGCTGACTGCCTGACTGGAGTAGAAAACACCGCTCTGACTGACTGACTGGACTAGAAAACACCGCTCTGACTGACTGACTAGAGTAGAAACACCGCTCTAACTGACTGACTGGAGTAGAGAAACACCGCTCTGACTGACTGGAATAAGAAACACCGCTCTGACTGACTGGAGTAGAAAACACAGCTCTGACTGACTGACTGGAGTAGAAAACACAGCTCTGACTGACTGGAGTAGAGAAACACCACTCTGACAGACTGGAGTAGAGAAACACCGCTCTGACTGACTGGAGTAGAGAAACACCACTCTGACTGACTGACTGGAGTAGAGAAACACCACTCTGACTGACTGGAGTAGAGAAACACTGCTCTGACTGACTGGAGTAAGAAACACCACTCTGACTGACTGACTGGAGTAAAAACACCGCTCTGACTGACTGACTGGAGTAGAAAACACCGCTCTGACTGACTGGAGTAGAGAAACACCGCTCTGACTGACTGACTGGAGTAGAGAAACACCGCTCTGACTGACCCACTGGAGTAAGAAACACCGCTCTGACTGACTGACTGGAGTAGAAAACACAGCTCTGACTGACTGACTGGAGTAAGAAACAGTGCTCTGACTGACTGGAGTAGAAAACACCGCTCTGACTGACTGACTGGAGTAGAAAACACCGCTCTGACTGACTGGAGTAGAGAAACACCACTCTGACTGACTGACTGGAGTAGAGAAACACAGCTCTGACTGACTGGAGTAGAGAAACACCACTCTGACTGACGGAGTAGAGAAACACCACTCTGACTCACTGACTAGAGTAGAGAAACATCGCTCTGACTGACTGGAGTAGAGAAACACCACTCTGACTGACTGGAGTAGAGAAACACCACTCTGACTGACTGACTGGAGTAAAAACACCACTCTGACTGACTGACTGGAGTAAAAACACCGCTCTGACTCACTGACTGGAGTAAGAAACACCGCTCTGACTGACTGACTGGAGTAGAAAACACCACTCTGACTGACTGACTGGAGTAGAGAAACACCACTCTGTCTGACTGACTGGAGTAGAGAAACACAGCTCTGACTGACTGGAGTAGAGAAACACCGCTCAACTGACTGACTGGAGTAGAGAAACACAGCGCTGACTGACTGACTGGAGTAGAAACACCGCTCTGACTGACTGACTGACGACTAGAGAAACACCACTCTGACTGACTGCTGGAGCAGAGAAACACCGCTCTGACTGACTGACTGGACTAGAGAAACACCGCTCTGACTGACTGACTGGAGTAAAAACACAGCTCTGACTGACTGACTGGAGTAGAGAAACACCGCTCTGACTGACTGGAGTAGAGAAACACCGCTCTGACTGACTGGAGTAGAAAACACAGCTCTGACTGACTGACTGGAGTAAAGAAACACAGCTCTGACTGACTGGGTAAAACACCGCTCTGACTGACTGGAGTAGAAAACACAGCTCTGACTGACTGGAGTAGAAAACACCACTCTGACTGACTGACTGGAGTAAGAAACACCACTCTGACTGACTGGAGTAAAAACACTGCTCTGACTGACTGGAGTAGAGAAACACCACTCTGACTGACTGACTGGAGTAGAGAAACACAGGTCTGACTGACTGACTGGAGTAGAGAAACACTGCTCTGACTGACTGGAGTAGAGAAACACCGCTCTGACTGACTGACTGGAGTAGAGAAATGCAGCTCTGACTGACTGACTGGAGTAGAGAAACACCGCTCTGACTGACTGACTGGAGTAGAGAAACACAGCTGTGACTGACTGACTGGAGTAGAGAAACAGTGCTCTGACTGACTGGAGTAGAGAAACACCGCTCTGACTGACTGACTGGAGTAGAGAAACACAGCTCTGACTGACTGGACTAGAGAAACACAGCTCTGAATGACTGGAGTAGAGAAACACCACTCTGACTGACTGACAGGAGTAGAGAAACACCACTCTGACTGACTGACTGGAGTAGAGAAACACCGCTCTGACTCACTCACTGGAGTAGAGAAACACCGCTCTGACTGACTGACTGGAGTAGAGAAACACCACTGTGACTGACTGACTGGAATAGAGAAACACCGCTCTGACTGACTGACTGGAGTAGAGAAACACCACTCTGACTGACTGACTGGAGTAGAGAAACACCGCTCTGACTCACTGACTGGAGTAGAAAACACCGCTCTGACTGACTGACTGGAGTAGAGAAACACCACTCTGACTGACTGACTGGAGTAGAAAACACCACTCTGACTGACTGACTGGAGTAAAAACACCGCTCTGACTGACTGGAGTAGAAAACACCAATCTGACTGACTGACTGACTGGAGTAGAGAAACACTGCGCTGACTGCCTGACTGGAGTAAAAACACCGCTCTGACTGACTGACTGGACTAGAGAAACACCGCTCTGACTGACTGACTAGAGTAAGAAACACAGCTCTGACTGACTGACTGGAGTAGAAAACACCGCTCTGACTGACTGGAATAGAAAACACCGCTCTGACTGACTGGAGTAGAAAACACCGTTCTGACTGACTGACTGGAGTAGAAAACACAGCTCTGACTGACTGGAGTAGAAAACACCACTCTGACTGACTGGAGTAGAAAACACCACTCTGACTCACTGACTAGGTAAAACATCGCTCTGACTGACTGGAGTAAAACACCACTCTGACTGACTGGAGTAGAGAAACACCACTCTGACTGACTGACTGGGTAGAAAACACCACTCTGACTGACTGACTGGAGTAGAAACACCGCTCTGACTCACTGACTGGAGTAAAAACACCGCTCTGACTGACTGACTGGAGTAGAGAAACACCACTCTGACTGACTGACTGGAGTAGAGAAACACCACTCTGTCTGACTGACTGGAGTAGAGAAACACAGCTCTGACTGACTGGAGTAGAGAAACACCGCTCAACTGACTGACTGGAGTAGAGAAACACAGCGCTGACTGACTGACTGGAGTAGAGAAACACCGCTCTGACTGACTGACTGACTGGACTAGAGAAACACCGCTCTGACTGACTGACTGGAGCAGAGAAACACCGCTCTGACTGACTGACTGGACTAGAGAAACACCGCTCTGACTGACTGACTGGAGTAGAGAAACACAGCTCTGACTGACTGACTGGAGTAGAGAAACACCGCTCTGACTGACTGGAGTAGAGAAACACCGCTCTGACTGACTGGAGTAGGAAACACCGCTCTGACTGACTGACTGGAGTAAAGAAACACAGCTCTGACTGACTGGAGTAAAAACACCGCTCTGACTGACTGGAGTAGAGAAACACAGCTCTGACTGACTGGAGTAGAGAAACACCACTCTGACTGACTGACTGGAGTAGAGAAACACCACTCTGACTGACTGGAGTAGAGAAACACTGCTCTGACTGACTGGAGTAGAGAAACACCACTCTGACTGACTGACTGGAGTAGAGAAACACAGGTCTGACTGACTGACTGGAGTAGAGAAACACTGCTCTGACTGACTGGAGTAGAGAAACACCGCTCTGACTGACTGACTGGAGTAGAGAAATGCAGCTCTGACTGACTGACTGGAGTAGAGAAACACCGCTCTGACTGACTGACTGGAGTAGAGAAACACAGCTGTGACTGACTGACTGGAGTAGAGAAACAGTGCTCTGACTGACTGGAGTAGAGAAACACCGCTCTGACTGACTGACTGGAGTAGAGAAACACAGCTCTGACTGACTGGACTAGAGAAACACAGCTCTGAATGACTGGAGTGAAAACACCACTCTGACTGACTGACTGGAGTAGAAAACACCACTCTGACTGACTGACTGGAGTAAGAAACACCGCTCTGACTCACTCACTGGAGTAGAAAACACCGCTCTGACTGACTGACTGGAGTAGAAAACACCACTGTGACTGACTGACTGGAATAGAGAAACACCGCTCTGACTGACTGACTGGAGTAAAAACACCACTCTGACTGACTGACTGGAGTAGAAAACACCGCTCTGACTCACTGACTGGAGTAGGAAACACCGCTCTGACTGACTGACTGGAGTAGAAAACACCACTCTGACTGACTGACTGGGTAGAAAACACCACTCTGACTGACTGACTGGAGTAGAAAACACAGCTCTGACTGACTGGGTAGAAAACACCAATCTGACTGACTGACTGACTGGAGTAGAGAAACACTGCGCTGACTGCCTGACTGGAGTAGAGAAACACCGCTCTGACTGACTGACTGGACTAGAGAAACACCGCTCTGACTGACTGACTAGAGTAGAGAAACACAGCTCTGACTGACTGACTGGAGTAGAGAAACACCGCTCTGACTGACTGGAATAGAGAAACACCGCTCTGACTGACTGGAGTAGAGAAACACAGTTCTGACTGACTGACTGGAGTAGAGAAACACAGCTCTGACTGACTGGAGTAGAGAAACACCGCTCTGACTGACCGGAGTAGAGAAACACAGCTCTGACTGACTGGAGTAGAGAAACACCACTCTGACTGACTGACTGGAGTAGAGAAACACCACTCTGACTGACTGGAGTAGAGAAACACTGCTCTGACTGCTGGAGTAGAGAAACACCACTCTGACTGACTGACTGGAGTAGAGAAACACAGCTCTGACTGACTGACTGGAGTAGAGAAACACAGCTCTGACTGACTGGAGTAGAGAAACACCGCTCTGACTGACTGACTGGAGTAGAGAAACACAGATCTGACTGACCCACTGGAGTAGAGAAACACCGCTCTGACTGACTGACTGGAGTAGAGAAACACAGCTCTGACTGACTGACTGGAGTAGAGAAACAGTGCTCTGACTGACTGGAGTAGAGAAACACCGCTCTGACTGACTGACTGGAGTAGAGAAACACAGCTCTGACTGACTGGAGTAGAGAAACACCACTCTGACTGACTGACTGGAGTAAGAAACATCGCTCTGACTGACTGGAGTAGAGAAACACCACTCTGACTGACGGAGTAGAGAAACACCACTCTGACTCACTGACTAGAGTAGAGAAACATCGCTCTGACTGACTGGAGTAGAGAAACACCACTCTGACTGACTGGAGTAGAGAAACACCACTCTGACTGACTGGAGTAGAGAAACACCGCTCTGACTGACTGACTGGAGTGGAGAAACACCGCTCTGACTGACTGACTGGACTAGAAAACACAGCTCTGAATGACTGGATAGAAAACACCACTCTGACTGACTGACTGGAGTGAAAACACCACTCTGACTGACTGACTGGAGTAGAAAACACCGCTCTGACTCACTGACTGGAGTAGAGAAACACCGCTCTGACTGACTGACTGGAGTAGAAAACACCGCTCTGACTGACTGACTGGAGTAAAAACACCACTCTGACTGACTGACTGGAGTAGAAAACACCGCTCTGACTCACTGACTGGAGTAGAGAAACACCACTCTGACTGACTGACTGGAGTAGAAAACACCGCTCTGACTGACTGACTGGAGTAGAGAAACACCACTCTGACTGACTGACTGGAGTAGAAAACACTGCTCTGACTCACTGACTGGAGTAGAGAAACACCGCTCTGACTGACTGACTGGAGTAGAGAAACACCACTCTGACTGACTGACTGGAGTAAGAAACACCACTCTGTCTGACTGACTGGAGTAAAAACACAGCTCTGACTGACTGGAGTAAGAAACACCGCTCAACTGACTGACTGGGTAGGAAACACAGCGCTGACTGACTGACTGGAGTAGAAAACACCGCTCTGACTGACTGACTGCTGGACTAGAAAACACCGCTCTGACTGACTGACTGGAGCAGAGAAACACCGCTCTGACTGACTGACTGGACTAAGAAACACCGCTCTGACTGACTGACTGGAGTAAGAAACACCGCTCTGACTGACTGACTGGAGTAGAGAAACACCGCTCTGACTGACTGGAGTAGAGAAACACCGCTCTGACTGACTGGAGTAGAAAACACCGCTCTGACTGACTGACTGGAGTAAAGAAACACCGCTCTGACTGACTGGAGTAGAGAAACACCGCTCTGACTGACTGGAGTAAGAAACACCGCTCTGACTGACTGGAGTAGAAAACACCACTCTGACTGACTGACTGGAGTAGAGAAACACCGCTCTGACTGACTGGAGTAAGAAACACTGCTCTGACTGACTGACGAGTAAAAACACCACTCTGACTGACTGACTGGAGTAAAAACACCGGTCTGACTGACTGACTGGAGTAGAAAACACTGCTCTGACTGACTGGAGTAGAGAAACACCGCTCTGACTGACTGACTGGAGTAAAAATGCAGCTCTGACTGACTGACTGGAGTAAGAAACACCGCTCTGACTGACTGACTGGAGTAGAGAAACACAGCTGTGACTGACTGACTGGAGTAGAGAAACAGTGCTCTGACTGACTGGAGTAGAGAAACACCGCTCTGACTGACTGACTGGAGTAGAGAAACACAGCTCTGACTGACTGGACTAGAAAACACCGCTCTGACTGACTGGAGTAGAAAACACCACTCTGACTGACTGACTGGAGTAGAGAAACACCACTCTGACTGACTGACTGGAGTAGAGAAACACCGCTCTGACTCACTCACTGGAGTAGAGAAACACCGCTCTGACTGACTGACTGGAGTAGAGAAACACCACTGTGACTGACTGACTGGAATAGAGAAACACCGCTCTGACTGACTGACTGGAGTAGAGAAACACCACTCTGACTGACTGACTGGAGTAGAAAACACCGCTCTGACTCACTGACTGGAGTAAAAACACCGCTCTGACTGACTGACTGGAGTAGAGAAACACCACTCTGACTGACTGACTGGAGTAGAGAAACACCACTCTGACTGACTGACTGACTGGAGTAGAGAAACACAGCTCTGACTGACTGGAGTAGAGAAACACCAATCTGACTGACTGACTGACTGGAGTAGAGAAACACCGCTCTGACTGCCTGACTGGAGTAGAGAAACACCGCTCTGACTGACTGACTGGACTAGAAACACCGCTCTGACTGACTGACTAGAGTAGAGAAACACAGCTCTGACTGACTGACTGGAGTAGAGAAACACCGCTCTGACTGACTGGAATAGAGAAACACCGCTCTGACTGACTGGAGTAGAGAAACACAGCTCTGACTGACTGACTGGAGTAGAGAAACACAGCTCTGACTGACTGGAGTAAAAACACCGCTCTGACTGACTGGAGTAGAGAAACACAGCTCTGACTGACTGGAGTAGAAAACACGACTCTGACTGACTGACTGGAGTAAAAACACCACTCTGACTGACTGGAGTAGAGAAACACTGCTCTGACTGCTGGAGTAGAGAAACACCACTCTGACTGACTGACTGGAGTAGAAAACACCGCTCTGACTGACTGACTGGAGTAGAGAAACACAGCTCTGACTGACTGGAGTAGAGAAACACCGCTCTGACTGACTGACTGGAGTAGAGAAATACAGATCTGACTGACCCACTGGAGTAGAGAAACACCGCTCTGACTGACTGACTGGAGTAGAGAAACACAGCTCTGACTGACTGACTGGAGTAGAGAAACAGTGCTCTGACTGACTGGAGTAGAGAAACACCGCTCTGACTGACTGACTGGAGTAGAGAAACACAGCTCTGACTGACTGGAGTAGAGAAACACCACTCTGACTGACTGACTGGAGTAGAGAAACATCGCTCTTACTGACTGGAGTAGAGAAACACCACTCTGACTGACGGAGTAGAGAAACACCACTCTGACTCACTGACTAGAGTAGAGAAACATCGCTCTGACTGACTGGAGTAGAGAAACACCACTCTGACTGACTGGAGTAGAAAACACCACTCTGACTGACTGGAGTAGAGAAACACAGCTCTGACTGACTGACTGGGTGGAGAAACACCACTCTGACTGACTGACTGGACTAAAAACACAGCTCTGAATGACTGGAGTAAGAAACACCACTCTGACTGACTGACTGGAGTAGAAAACACTACTCTGACTGACTGACTGGAGTAGAGAAACACCGCTCTGACTCACTGACTGGAGTAGAAAACACCGCTCTGACTGACTGACTGGAGTAGAGAAACACCACTCTGACTGACTGACTGGAGTAGAAACACCGCTCTGACTGACTGACTGGAGTAGAAAACACCACTCTGACTGACTGACTGGAGTAAGAAACACCGCTCTGACTCACTGACTGGAGTAGAGAAACACCGCTCTGACTGACTGACTGGAGTAGAGAAACACCACTCTGACTGACTGACTGGAGTAGAGAAACACCACTCTGTCTGACTGACTGGAGTAGAAACACAGCTCTGACTGACTGGAGTAGAAAACACCGCTCAACTGACTGACTGGGTAAAACACCGCTCTGACTGACTGACTGGAGTAGAAACACCGCTCTGACTGACTGACTGACTGGAGTAGAGAAACACCGCTCTGACTGACTGACTGGAGCAGAGAAACACCGCTCTGACTGACTGACTGGAGTAGAGAAACACCGCTCTGACTGACTGACTGGAGTAGAGAAACACCGCTCTGACTGACTGACTGGAGTAGAAAACACCGCTCTGACTGACTGGAGTAAAAACACCGCTCTGACTGACTGGAGTAGAGAAACACAGCTCTGACTGACTGACTGGAGTAAAGAAACACAGCTCTGACTGACTGGAGTAGAGAAACACCGCTCTGACTGACTGGAGTAGAGAAACACAGCTCTGACTGACTGGAGAAGAAAACACCACTCTGACTGACTGACTGGAGTAAAAACACCACTCTGACTGACTGGAGTAGAGAAACACTGCTCTGACTGACTTGAGTAGAGAAACACCACTCTGACTGACTGACTGGAGTAGAGAAACACAGCTCTGACTGACTGACTGGAGTAGAGAAACACAGCTCTGACTGACTGGAGTAGAGAAATACCGCTCTGACTGACTGACTGGAGTAGAGAAACACCACTCTGACTCACTGACTAGAGTAGAGAAACATCGCTCTGACTGACTGGAGTAGAGAAACACCACTCTGACTGACTGGAGTAGAGAAACACCACTCTGACTGACTGGAGTAGAGAAACACAGCTCTGACTGACTGACTGGAGTAGAGAAACAGTGCTCTGACTGACTGGAGTAGAGAAACACCGCTCTGACTGACTGACTGGAGTAGAAAACACAGCTCTGACTGACTGGAGTAAAAACACCACTCTGACTGACTGACTGGAGTAGAGAAACATCGCTCTGACTGACTGGAGTAGAGAAACACCGCTCTGACTG
The DNA here is from genome assembly GCF_905237065.1 of Salmo salar. NCBI lineage: Eukaryota > Metazoa > Chordata > Actinopteri > Salmoniformes > Salmonidae > Salmo > Salmo salar. The sequence goes on along the minus strand of NW_025550071.1, from coordinate 84,595 downwards.
ACGGAGTGAGAAACACCACTCTGACTCACTGACTAGAGTAGAAACATCGCTCTGACTGACTGAGAGTAGATAAACACCGCTCTGACTGACTGGAGTAGAAAACACCGCTCTGACTGACTGGAGTAGGAAACACAGCTCTGACTGACTGACTGGAGTGGAGAAACACCACTCTGACTGACTGACTGGAGTAGAAAACACAGCTCTGAATGACTGGAGTAAGAAACACCACTCTGACTGACTGACTGGGTAGAAACACTACTCTGACTGACTGACTGGAGTAGAGAAACACCGCTCTGACTCACTGACTGGAGTAGAAAACACCGCTCTGACTGACTGACTGGAGTAGAAACACCACTCTGACTGACTGACTGGAGTAGAAAACACCGCTCTGACTGACTGACTGGAGTAGAAAACACCACTCTGACTGACTGACTGGAGTAAAAACACCGCTCTGACTCACTGACTGGAGTAAAAACACCGCTCTGACTGACTGACTGGAGTAGAGAAACACCACTCTGACTGACTGACTGGAGTAAGAAACACCACTCTGTCTGACTGACTGGAGTAGAGAAACACCGCTCTGACTGACTGGAGTAGGAAACACCGCTCAACTGACTGACTGGAGTAGAAACACCGCTCTGACTGACTGACTGGAGTAAAAACACCGCTCTGACTGACTGACTGACTGGACTAGAAAACACCGCTCTGACTGACTGACTGGAGCAGAGAAACACCGCTCTGACTGACTGACTGGACTAGAGAAACACCGCTCTGACTGACTGACTGGAGTAGAGAAACACAGCTCTGACTGACTGACTGGAGTAGAGAAACACCGCTCTGACTGACTGGAGTAGAGAAACACCGCTCTGACTGACTGGAGTAGAGAAACACAGCTCTGACTGACTGACTGGAGTAAAGAAACACAGCTCTGACTGACTGGAGTAGAGAAACACCGCTCTGACTGACTGGAGTAGAGAAACACAGCTCTGACTGACTGGAGTAGAGAAACACCACTCTGACTGACTGACTGGAGTAGAGAAACACCACTCTGACTGACTGGAGTAGAGAAACACTGCTCTGACTGACTTGAGTAGAGAAACACCACTCTGACTGACTGACTGGAGTAGAGAAACACAGCTCTGACTGACTGACTGGAGTAGAGAAACACAGCTCTGACTGACTGGAGTAGAGAAATACCGCTCTGACTGACTGACTGGAGTAGAGAAACACCACTCTGACTCACTGACTAGAGTAGAGAAACATCGCTCTGACTGACTGGAGTAGAGAAACACCACTCTGACTGACTGGAGTAGAGAAACACCACTCTGACTGACTGGAGTAGAGAAACACAGCTCTGACTGACTGACTGGGTGGAGAAACACCACTCTGACTGACTGACTGGACTAGAGAAACACAGCTCTGAATGACTGGAGTAGAGAAACACCACTCTGACTGACTGACTGGAGTAGAGAAACACCACTCTGACTGACTGACTGGAGTAGAGAAACACCGCTCTGACTCACTGACTGGAGTAGAAAACACCGCTCTGACTGACTGACTGGAGTAAACACCACTCTGACTGACTGGAGTAGAGAAACACCGCTCTGACTGACCTACTGGAGTAGAGAAACACCGCTCTGACTCACTGACTGGAGTAGAGAAACACCGCTCTGACTGACTGACTGGAGTAGAGAAACACCACTCTGACTGACTAACTGGAGTAGAAAACACCACTCTGACTGACTGACTGGAGTAGAAAACACAGCTCTGACTGACTGGAGTAAGAAACACCGCTCTGACTGACTGACTGGAGTAGAAAACGCCGCTCTGACTGACTGACTGGTAAGAAACACCACTCTGACTGACTGACTGGAGTAAGAAACACCGCTCTGACTCACTGACTGGAGTAAGAAACACCGCTCTGACTGACTGACTGGAGTAGAAAACACCACTCTGACTGACTGACTGGAGTAGAAAACACCGCTCTGACTGACTGACTGGAGTAAGAAACACCACTCTGACTGACTGACTGGAGTAGAAAACACCGCTCTGACTCACTGACTGGAGTAGAGAAACACCGCTCTGACTGACTGACTGGAGTAGAAAACACCACTCTGACTGACTGACTGGAGTGAAAACACCACTCTGTCTGACTGACTGGAGTAGAAAACACAGCTCTGACTGACTGGAGTAAAAACACCGCTCAACTGACTGACTGGAGTAAGAAACACCGCTCTGACTGACTGACTGGAGTAGAAAACACCGCTCTGACTGACTGACTGCTGGACTAGAAAACACCGCTCTGACTGACTGACTGGAGTAGAGAAACACCGCTCTGACTGACTGACTGGAGTAGAAAACACCGCTCTGACTGACTGACTGGAGTAGAGAAACACCGCTCTGACTGACTGACTGGAGTAGAAAACACCGCTCTGACTGACTGGAGTAAAAACACCGCTCTGACTGACTGAGAGTAGAGAAACACCGCTCTGACTGACTGGAGTAGAGAAACACCGCTCTGACTGACTGACTGGAGTAGAGAAACGCAGCTCTGACTGACTGACTGGAGTAGAGAAACACCACTCTGACTGACTGACTGGAGTAGAGAAACACCGCTCTGACTCACTGACTGGAGTAGAGAAACACCGCTCTGACTGACTGACTGGAGTAGAAAACACCACTCTGACTGACTGACTGGAGTAGAAAACACCGCTCTGACTGACTGACTGGAGTAGAGAAACACCACTCTGACTGACTGACTGGAGTAGAGAAACACCGCTCTGACTCACTGACTGGAGTAGAAAACACCTCTCTGACTGACTGACTGGAGTAAGAAACACCACTCTGACTGACTGACTGGAGTAGAGAAACACCACTCTCTGACTGACTGGAGTAGAAAACACAGCTCTGACTGACTGGAGTAGAGAAACACCGCTCTGACTGACTGACTGGAGTAGAAAACACCGCTCTGACTGACTGACTGGAGTAAAAACACCGCTCTGACTGACTGACTGGACTAGGAAACACCGCTCTGACTGACTGACTGGAGCAGAGAAACACCGCTCTGACTGACTGACTGGACTAGAAAACACCGCTCTGACTGACTGACTGGAGTAAGAAACACAGCTCTGACTGACTGACTGGAGTAGAAAACACCGCTCTGACTGACTGGAGTAGAGAAACACCGCTCTGACTGACTGGAGTAGAGAAACACCGCTCTGACTGACTGACTGGAGTAAAGAAACACCGCTCTGACTGACTGGAGTAGAGAAACACCGCTCTGACTGACTGGAGTAGAAAACACCGCTCTGACTGACTGGAGTAAGAAACACCACTCTGACTGACTGACTGGTGTAGAGAAACACCACTCTGACTGACTGGAGTAGAGAAACACTGCTCTGACTGACTGGAGTAAAAACACCACTCTGACTGACTGACTGGAGTAAGAAACACAGCTCTGACTGACTGACTGGAGTAGAAAACATAAGCTCTGACTGACTGGAGTAAGAAACACCGCTCTGACTGACTGACTGGAGTAGAGAAACACCACTCTGACTCACTGACTAGAGTAGAAAACATCGCTCTGACTGACTGGAGTAGAAAACACCACTCTGACTGACTGGAGTAGAGAAACACCACTCTGACTGACTGGAGTAGAGAAACACAGCTCTGACTGACTGACTGGAGTGGAGAAACACCACTCTGACTGACTGACTGGACTAGAAAACACAGCTCTGAATGACTGGAGTAGAGAAACACCACTCTGACTGACTGACTGGAGTAGAAAACACCACTCTGACTGACTGACTGGAGTAGAAAACACCGCTCTGACTCACTGACTGGAGTGAGAAACACCGCTCTGACTGACTGACTGGAGTAGAAACACCACTCTGACTGACTGGAGTAAGAAACACCGCTCTGACTGACCTACTGGAGTAGAAAACACCGCTCTGACTCACTGACTGGAGTAGAAAACACAGCTCTGACTGACTGACTGGAGTAGAGAAACACCACTCTGACTGACTAACTGGAGTAAGAAACACCACTCTGACTGACTGACTGGAGTAAGAAACACAGCTCTGACTGACTGGAGTAAGAAACACCGCTCTGACTGACTGACTGGAGTAAAACGCAGCTCTGACTGACTGACTGGAGTAGAGAAACACCGCTCTGACTGACTGACTGACTGCTGGAGGGAAACACCACTCTGACTGACTGGAGTAGAGAAACACTGTTCTGACTGACTGGAGTAGAAAACACCACTCTGACTGACTGACTGGAGTAGAGAAACACAGCTCTGACTGACTGGAGTAGAGAAACACCGCTCTGACTGACTGACTGGAGTAAAAACGCAGCTCTGACTGACTGACTGGAGTAGAGAAACACCGCTCTGACTGACTGACTGGAGTAGAAAACACCACTCTGACTGACTGGAGTAGAGAAACAGTGCTCTGACTGACTGGAGTAGAAAACACCGCTCTGACTGACTGACTGGAGTAGAGAAACACCACTCTGACTGACTGACTGGAGTAAAAACACCACTCTGACTGACTGACTGGAGTAGAAAACACCGCTCTGACTCACTGACTGGAGTAGAAAACACCGCTCTGACTGACTGACTGGAGTAGAAAACACCACTCTGACTGACTGACTGGAGTAGAAAACACCGCTCTGACTGACTGACTGGAGTAGAAAACACCACTCTGACTGACTGACTGGGGTAGAAAACACCACTCTGACTGACTGACTGGAGTAGAAAACACCACTCTGACTGACTGACTGGAGTAGAAACACCACTCTGACTGACTGACTGGAGTAAGAAACACCGCTCTGACTCACTGACTGGAGTAGAAAACACCGCTCTGACTGACTGACTGGAGTAGAGAAACACCACTCTGACTGACTGACTGGAGTAAGAAACACCGCTCTGACTGACTGACTGGAGTAGAAAACACCGCTCTGACTGACTGACTGGAGTAGAAAACACCGCTCTGACTCACTGACTGGAGTAGAGAAACACCGCTCTGACTGACTGACTGGAGTAGAGAAACACCACTCTGACTGACTGACTGGAGTAGAAACACCACTCTGACTGACTGGAGTAGAAAACACTGCTCTGACTGACTGGAGTAAGAAACACCACTCTGACTGACTGACTGGAGTAGAGAAACACCGCTCTGACTGACTGACTGGAGTAAAAACACAGCTCTGACTGACTGGAGTAGAGAAACACCGCTCTGACTGACTGACTGGAGTAGAAACACCGCTCTGACTGACTGACTGGAGTAGAAAACACCGCTCTGACTGACTGGAGTAAAAACACCGCTCTGACTGACTGGAGTAGAGAAACACCGCTCTGACTGACTGGAGTAAGAAACACAGCTCTGACTGCTGGAGTGGAGAAACACCACTCTGACTGACTGACTGGACTAGAGAAACACCGCTCTGACTGACTGGAGTAGAGAAACACCACTCTGACTGACTGACTGGAGTAAGAAACACCGCTCTGACTCCTGACTGGAGTAAGAAACACCGCTCTGACTGACTGACTGGAGTAGAAAACACCGCTCTGACTGACTGGAGTAAGAAACACCGCTCTGACTGACTGACTGGAGTAAAAACACCGCTCTGACTCACTGACTGGAGTGAGAAACACCGCTCTGACTGACTGACTGGAGTAGAAACACCACTCTGACTGACTGACTGGAGTAGAGAAACACCGCTCTGACTGACTGACTGGAGTAGAGAAACACCGCTCTGACTGACTGGAGTAGAGAAACACCGCTCTGACTGACTGACTGGAGTAGAAACGCCGCTCTGACTGACTGACTGGAGTAGAAAACACCGCTCTGACTGACTGACTGGAGGAGAGAAACACCACTCTGACTGACTGGGTAAAACACTGCTCTGACTGACTGGAGTAGAGAAACACCACTCTGACTGACTGACTGGAGTAAAAACACAGCTCTGACTGACTGGGTAAGAAACACCGCTCTGACTGACTGACTGGAGTAGAGAATCGCCGCTCTGACTGACTGACTGGAGTAGAGAAACACCGCTCTGACTGACTGACTGGAGTAGAGAAACACCACTCTGACTGACTGGAGTAGAGAAACAGTGCTCTGACTGACTGGAGTAAGAAACACCGCTCTGACTGACTGACTGGAGTAGAAACACAGCTCTCACTGACTGGAGTAAAAACACCGCTCTGACTGACTGACTGGAGTAGAGAAACAGCGCTCTGACTGACTGGAGTAGAGAAACACCGCTCTGACTGACTGGAGTAGAAAACACCACTCTGACTGACTGACTAGAGTAGAGAAACATCGCTCTGACTGACTGGAGTAGAGAAACACCACTCTGACTGACTGGAGTAGAGATACACCGCTCTGACTGACTGACTGGAGTGGAGAAACACCGCTCTGACTGACTGACTGGAGTAGAGAAACACCGCTCTGACTCACTGACTGGAGTAGAAAACACCGCTCTGACTGACTGACTGGAGTAGAAAACACCACTCTGACTGACTGACTGGAGTAGAAAACACCGCTCTGACTGACTGACTGGAGTAGAAACACCGCTCTGACTGACTGACTGGAGTAGGAAACACCGCTCTGACTCACTGACTGGAGTAGAAAACACCGCTCTGACTGACTGACTGGAGTAGAAAACACCACTCTGACTGACTGACTGGAGTAGAAAACACCGCTCTGACTGACTGACTGGAGTAAGAAACACCGCTCTGACTGACTGGAGTAGAGAAACACCGCTCTGACTGACTGACTGGAGTAGGAAACACCGCTCTGACTGACTGACTGGAGTAGAGAAACACCGCTCTGACTGACTGACTGGAGTAAGAAACACCGCTCTGACTGACTGACTGGAGTAAAAACACCGCTCTGACTGACTGACTGGAGTAAAAACACAGCTCTGACTGACTGACTGGAGTACAGAAACACAGCTCTGACTGACTGGAGTAGAGAAACACCACACTGACTGACTAGAGTAGAGAAACACAACTCTGACTGACTGGAGTAGAGAAACACCGCTCTGACTGACTGACTGGAGTAGAGAAACACCACTCTGACTCACTGACTAGAGTAGAGAAACATCGCTCTGACTGACTGGAGTAGAGAAACACCACTCTGACTGACTGGAGTAGAGAAACACCACTCTGACTGACTGGAGTAGAGAAACACAGCTCTGACTGACTGACTGGAGTGGAGAAACACCACTCTGACTGACTGACTGGACTAGAGAAACACAGCTCTGAATGACTGGAGTAGAGAAACACCACTCTGACTGACTGGTAACACCACTCTGACTGACTGACGGAGTAAAAACACCACTCTGACTCACTGACTGGAGTAAGAAACACCGCTCTGACTGACTGACTGGAGTAGAAAACACCACTCTGACTGACTGGAGTAGAGAAACACCGCTCTGACTGACTGACTGGAGTAAGAAACACCGCTCTGACTGACTGACTGGAGTAGAAAACACCGCTCTGACTCACTGACTGGAGTAGAAAACACCGCTCTGACTGACTGACTGGAGTAAAAACACCACTCTGACTGACTGACTGGAGTAGAGAAACACCACTCTGACTGACTGACTGGAGTAGAGAAACACAGCTCTGACTGACTGGAGTAGAAACACCGCTCTGACTGACTGACTGGAGTAGAAACGCAGCTCTGACTGACTGACTGGAGTAGAGAAACACCGCTCTGACTGACTGACTGGAGGAGAAAACACCACTCTGACTGACTGGTGTAGAAAACACTGCTCTGACTGACTGGAGTAGAAAACACCACTCTGACTGACTGACTGGAGTAGAAAACACAGCTCTGACTGACTGGAGTAGAGAAACACCGCTCTGACTGACTGACTGGAGTAGAAAACACAGCTCTGACTGACTGACTGGAGTAGAGAAACACCGCTCTGACTGACTGACTGGAGTAAGAAACACAGCTCTGACTGACTGACTGGAGTAGAGAAACACCGCTCTGACTGACTGACTGGAGTAGAGAAACACCGCTCTGACTGACTGACTGGAGTAGAAACACAGCTCTGACTGACTGGAGTAGAAACACCACTCTGACTGACTGACTGGGTAAACATCGCTCTGACTGACTGGAGTAGAGAAACACCACTCTGACTGACTGGAGTAGAGAAACACCACTCTGACTGACTGACTAGAGTAAGAAACATTGCTCTGACTGACTGGAGTAGAGAAACACCACTCTGACTGACTGGAGTAGAGATACACAGCTCTGACTGACTGACTGGAGTGGAGAAACACCACTCTGACTGACTGACTGGAGTAGAGAAACACCGCTCTGACTCACTGACTGGAGTAAAAACACCGCTCTGACTGACTGACTGGAGTAGAAAACACCACTCTGACTGACTGACTGGAGTAAGAAACACCGCTCTGACTGACTGACTGGAGTAGAAAACACCACTCTGACTGACTGACTGGAGTAGAAAACACCGCTCTGACTCACTGACTGGAGTAGAAAACACCGCTCTGACTGACTGACTGGAGTAAAAACACCACTCTGACTGACTGACTGGAGTAGAAAACACCACTCTGACTGACTGACTGGAGTAGAGAAACACAGCTCTGACTGACTGGAGTAAAAACACCGCTCTGACTGACTGACTGGAGTAGAAACACAGCTCTGACTGACTGACTGGAGTAAGAAACACAGCTCTGGCTGACTGACTGGAGTAGAGAAACACCGCTCTGACTGACTGACTGGAGTAAAAACACCGCTCTGACTGACTGACTGGAGTACAAACACCGCTCTGACTGACTGGAGTAAAACACCGCTCTGACTGACTGGAGTAGAAAACACCACACTGACTGACTAGAGTAGAAAACACAACTCTGACTGACTGGAGTAAGAAACACCGCTCTGACTGACTGGAGTAGAGAAACACAACTCTGACTGACTGGAGTAGAGAAACACCACACTGACTGACTAGGTAGAAAACACAACTCTGACTGACTGGAGTAAAAACACCGCTCTGACTGACTGGAGTAGAAAACACCGCTCTGACTGACTGACTGGAGTAGAGAAACACAGCTCTGACTCACTGACTGGAGTAGAGAAACACCACTCTGACTGACTGGGTAGAAACACCGCTCTGACTGACTGGAGTAGAAAACACCACACTGACTGACTGGAGTAGAGAAACACAACTCTGACTGACTGGAGTAGAGAAACACCGCTCTGACTGACTGGAGTAAGAAACACCACTCTGACTGACTGACTGGAGTAGAAAACACCACTCTGACTGACTGGAGTAGAGAAACACTGTTCTGACTGACTGGAGTAGAGAAACACCACTCGGACTGACTGACTGGAGTGAAAACACAGCTCTGACTGACTGGAGTAAGAAACACCGCTCTGACTGACTGACTGGAGTAGAACGCCGCTCTGACTGACTGACTGGAGTAGCGAAACACCGCTCTGACTGACTGACTGGAGTAGAGAAACACCGCTCTGACTGACTGGAGTAGAGAAACAGTGCTCTGACTGACTGGAGTAAGAAACACCGCTCTGACTGACTGACTGGAGTAAGAAACACCACTCTGACTGACTGACTAGAGTAGAGAAACATCGCTCTGACTGACTGGAGTAGAGAAACACCACTCTGACTGACTGGAGTAGAGATACACAGCTCTGACTGACTGACTGGAGTGGAGAAACACCACTCTGACTGACTGACTGGAGTAGAGAAACACCGCTCTGACTCACTGACTGGAGTAGAGAAACACCACTCTGACTGACTGACTGGAGTAGAGAAACACCGCTCTGACTGACTGACTGGAGTAGAAAACACCACTCCGACTGACTGACTGGAGTAAGAAACACCGCTCTGACTCACTGACTGGAGTAAGAAACACCGCTCTGACTGACTGACTGGAGTAAGAAACACCACTCTGACTGACTGACTGGAGTAGAGAAACACCACTCTGACTGACTGACTGGAGTAGAGAAACACAGCTCTGACTGACTGGAGTAGAGAAACACCGCTCTGACTGACTGACTGGAGTAGAGAAACACAGCTCTGACTGACTGACTGGAGTAGAGAAACACCGCTCTGGCTGACTGACTGGAGTAGAAAACACCGCTCTGACTGACTGACTGGAGTAGAAAACACCGCTCTGACTGACTGACTGGAGTAGAGAAACACAGCTCTGACTGACTGACTGGAGTACAGAAACACAGCTCTGACTGACTGGAGTAGAGAAACACCGCTCTGACTGACTGACTGGAGTAGAGAAACACCACTCTGACTCACTGACTAGAGTAGAGAAACATCGCTCTGACTGACTGGAGTAGAGAAACACCACTCTGACTGACTGGAGTAGAGAAACACCACTCTGATTGACTGGAGTAGAGAAACACAGCTCTGACTGACTGACTGGAGTGGAGAAACACCACTCTGACTGACTGACTGGACTAGAAAACACAGCTCTGACTGACTGGAGTAAGAAACACCACTCTGACTGACTGACTGGAGTAGAAAACACCACTCTGACTGACTGACTGGAGTAGAAAACACCGCTCTGACTCACTGACTGGAGTAAGAAACACCGCTCTGACTGACTGACTGGAGTAAAAACACCACTCTGACTGACTGGAGTAGAGAAACACCGCTCTGACTGACTGACTGGAGTAGAAAACACCACTCAGACTGACTGACTGGAGTAGAGAAACACCGCTCTGACTCACTGACTGGAGTAGAAAACACCGCTCTGACTGACTGACTGGAGTAGAGAAACACCACTCTGACTGACTGACTGGAGTAGAAAACACCACTCTGACTGACTGACTGGAGTAGAGAAACACCGCTCTGACTGACTGGAGTAGAAAACACCGCTCTGACTGACTGACTGGAGTAGAAACGCAGCTCTGACTGACTGACTGGAGTAGAGAAACACCGCTCTGACTGACTGACTGGAGGAGAGAAACACCACTCTGACTGACTGGAGTAGAAAACACTGTTCTGACTGACTGGAGTAAGAAACACCACTCTGACTGACTGTCTGGAGTAGAAAACACAGCTCTGACTGACTGGAGTAGAGAAACACCGCTCTGACTGACTGACTGGAGTAAGAAACACCGCTCTGACTGACTGACTGGAGTAGAGAAACACCGCTCTGACTGACTGACTGGAGTAAGAAACACCACTCTGACTGACTGGAGTAGAGAAACAGTGCTCTGACTGACTGGAGTAGAGAAACACCGCTCTGACTGACTGACTGGAGTAGAAAACACAGCTCTGACTGACTGGAGTAGAGAAACACCACTCTGACTGACTGACTGGAGTAGAAAACATCGCTCTGACTGACTGGAGTAGAGAAACACCACTCTGACTGACTGGAGTAGAGAAACACCACTCTGACTGACTGACTAGAGTAGAGAAACATCGCTCTGACTGACTGGGTAGAAAACACCACTCTGACTGACTGGAGTAGAGATACACCGCTCTGACTGACTGACTGGAGTGGAGAAACACCACTCTGACTGACTGACTGGAGTAGAAAACACCGCTCTGACTCACTGACTGGAGTAGAAAACACCGCTCTGACTGACTGACTGGAGTAGAGAAACACCACTCTGACTGACTGACTGGAGTAAACACCCTCTGACTGACTGACTGGAGTAGAGAAACACCACTCTGACTGACTGACTGGAGTAGAGAAACACCGCTCTGACTCACTGACTGGAGTAAAAACACCGCTCTGACTGACTGACTGGAGTAAAACACCACTCTGACTGTCTGACTGGAGTAGAAAACACCACTCTGACTGACTGACTGGAGTAGAGAAACACAGCTCTGACTGACTGGAGTAGAGAAACACCGCTCTGACTGACTGACTGGAGTAGAGAAACACAGCTCTGACTGACTGACTGGAGTAGAGAAACACAGCTCTGGCTGACTGACTGGAGTAGAGAAACACAGCTCTGACTGACTGACTGGAGTAGAGAAACACCGCTCTGACTGACTGACTGGAGTAGAGAAACACAGCTCTGACTGACTGACTGGAGTACAGAAACACAGCTCTGACTGACTGGAGTAGAGAAACACCACACTGACTGACTAGAGTAGAGAAACACAACTCTGACTGACTGGAGTAGAGAAACACCGCTCTGACTGACTGACTGGAGTAGAGAAACACCACTCTGACTCACTGACTAGAGTAGAGAAACATCGCTCTGACTGACTGGAGTAGAGAAACACCGCTCTGACTGACTGGAGTAGAGAAACACCACTCTGACTGACTGGAGTAGAGAAACACAGCTCTGACTGACTGACTGGAGTGGAGAAACACCACTCTGACTGACTGACTGGACTAGAAAACACAGCTCTGAATGACTGGAGTAAAAACACCACTCTGACTGACTGACTGGAGTAGAAAACACCACTCTGACTGACTGACTGGAGTAGAAAACACCGCTCTGACTCACTGACTGGAGTAAGAAACACCGCTCTGACTGACTGACTGGAGTAGGAAACACCACTCTGACTGACTGGAGTAGAGAAACACCGCTCTGACTGACTGACTGGAGTAGAAAACACCACTCAGACTGACTGACTGGAGTAGAGAAACACCGCTCTGACTCACTGACTGGAGTAGAGAAACACCTCTCTGACTGACTGACTGGAGTAGAAAACACCACTCTGACTGACTGACTGGAGTAGAAAACACCACTCTGACTGACTGACTGGAGTAGAGAAACACAGCTCTGACTGACTGGAGTAGAAAACACTGCTCTGACTGACTGACTGGAGTAAAACGCCGCTCTGACTGACTGACTGGAGTAAAAACACCGCTCTGACTGACTGACTGGAGGAAGAAACACCACTCTGACTGACTGGAGTAGAAAACACTGTTCTGACTGACTGGAGTAGAAAACACCACTCTGACTGACTGACTGGAGTAGAGAAACACAGCTCTGACTGACTGGAGTAGAGAAACACCGCTCTGACTGACTGACTGGAGTAGAAAAGCGCAGCTCTGACTGACTGACTGGAGTAAAAACACCGCTCTGACTGACTGACTGGAGTAGAAAACACCACTCTGACTGACTGGAGTAGAAAACAGTGCTCTGACTGACTGGAGTAGAAAACACCGCTCTGACTGACTGACTGGAGTAGAAACACCGCTCTGACTGACTGGAGTAGAGAAACACCACTCTGACTGACTGACTCGGAGTAGAGAAACATCGCTCTGACTGACTGGAGTAGAGAAACACCACTCTGACTGACTGGAGTAGAGAAACACCACTCTGACTGACTGACTAGAGTAGAAAACATCGCTCTGACTGACTGGAGTAGAGAAACACCACTCTGACTGACTGGAGTAGAGATACACAGCTCTGACTGACTGACTGGAGTGGAGAAACACCACTCTGACTGACTGACTGGAGTAGAAAACACTGCTCTTACTCACTGACTGGAGTAAGAAACACCGCTCTGACTGACTGACTGGAGTAGAGAAACACCACTCTGACTGACTGACTGGAGTAGAGAAACACCGCTCTGACTGACTGACTGGAGTAGAAAACACCACTCTGACTGACTGACTGGAGTAGAAAACACCGCTCTGACTCACTGACTGGAGTAGAGAAACACCGCTCTGACTGACTGACGGGAGTAGAAAACACCACTCTGACTGACTGACTGGAGTAAAAACACCACTCTGACTGACTGACTGGAGTAGAGAAACACAGCTCTGACTGACTGACTGGAGTAGAAAACACTGCTCTTACTCACTGACTGGAGTAGAGAAACACCGCTCTGACTGACTGACTGGAGTAAAAACACCACTCTGACTGACTGACTGGAGTAGAAAACACCGCTCTGACTGACTGACTGGAGTAGAGAAACACCGCTCTGACTGACTGACTAGAGTAGAGAAACATCGCTCTGACTGACTGGAGTAAGAAACACCGCTCTGACTGACTGGAGTAGAGAAACACCACTCTGACTGACTGGAGTAGAGAAACACCGCTCTGACTGACTGACTGGGTGGAGAAACACCACTCTGACTGACTGACTGGACTAGAGAAACACAGCTCTGAATGACTGGAGTAGAGAAACACCACTCTGACTGACTGGAGTAGAGAAACACCACTCTGACTGACTGACTGGAGTAGAGAAACACCGCTCTGACTCACTGACTGGAGTAGAGAAACACCGCTCTGACTGACTGACTGGAGTAGAGAAACACCACTCTGACTGACTGGAGTAGAGAAACACCGCTCTGACTGACTGACTGGAGTAGAGAAACACCACTCAGACTGACTGACTGGAGTAGAGAAACACCGCTCTGACTCACTGACTGGAGTAGAGAAACACCGCTCTGACTGACTGACTGGAGTAGAGAAACACCACTCTGACTGACTGACTGGAGTAGAGAAACACCACTCTGACTGACTGACTGGAGTAGAGAAACACCGCTCTGACTGACTGGAGTAGAAAACACTGCTCTGACTGACTGACTGGAGTAAAAACGCGCTCTGACTGACTGCTGGAGTAAAAACACCGCTCTGACTGACTGACTGGAGGAGAGAAACACCACTCTGACTGACTGGAGTAAAAACACTGTTCTGACTGACTGGAGTAGAGAAACACCACTCTGACTGACTGACTGGAGTAAAAACACAGCTCTGACTGACTGGAGTAAAAACACCGCTCTGACTGACTGACTGGAGTAGAAAACGCAGCTCTGACTGACTGACTGGAGTAGAAAACACCGCTCTGACTGACTGACTGGAGTAGAAAACACCACTCTGACTGACTGGAGTAGAGAAACAGTGCTCTGACTGACTGGAGTAAGAAACACCGCTCTGACTGACTGACTGGAGTAAAAACACAGCTCTGACTGACTGGAGTAGAGAAACACCACTCTGACTGACTGACTCGAGTAGAGAAACATCGCTCTGACTGACTGGAGTAGAGAAACACCACTCTGACTGACTGGAGTAGAGAAACACCACTCTGACTGACTGACTAGAGTAGAGAAACATCGCTCTGACTGACTGGAGTAG
This sequence comes from Salmo salar, assembly GCF_905237065.1. Taxonomy (NCBI): domain Eukaryota; kingdom Metazoa; phylum Chordata; class Actinopteri; order Salmoniformes; family Salmonidae; genus Salmo; species Salmo salar. Next base: position 69,521 of record NW_025550071.1, on the reverse strand, counting down.
AAAACACCACTCTGACTGACTGGAGTAGAGATACACAGCTCTGACTGACTGACTGGAGTGGAGAAACACCACTCTGACTGACTGACTGGAGTAGAGAAACACTGCTCTTACTCACTGACTGGAGTAGAGAAACACCGCTCTGACTGACTGACTGGAGTAGAGAAACACCACTCTGACTGACTGACTGGAGTAGAGAAACACCGCTCTGACTGACTGACTGGAGTAGAGAAACACCGCTCTGACTGACTGACTGGAGTAAGAAACACCGCTCTGACTCACTGACTGGAGTAGAGAAACACCGCTCTGACTGACTGACTGGAGTAAAAACACCGCTCTGACTGACTGACTGGAGTAGAGAAACACCGCTCTGACTGACTGACTGGAGTAGAGAAACACAGCTCTGACTGACTGGAGTAGAGAAACACCGCTCTGACTGACTGACTGGAGTAAGAAACACCGCTCTGACTGACTGACTGGAGTAGAAAACACCGCTCTGACTGACTGACTGGAGTAAAAACACCGCTCTGACTGACTGACGGAGTAAAAACACCGCTCTGACTGACTGACTGGAGTAGAGAAACACAACTCTGACTGACTGACTGGAGTAGAAACACAGCTCTGACTGACTGGAGTAAGAAACACCACTCTGACTGACTGGAGTAGAAACACCACACTGACTGACTAGAGTGAAAACACAACTCTGACTGACTGGAGTAGAAAACACCGCTCTGACTGACTGGAGTAGAAAACACCGCTCTGACTGACTGACTGACGAGTAGAAAACACCGCTCTGACTCACTGACTGGAGTAAAAACACCGCTCTGACTGACTGGAGTAGAAAACACAGCTCTGACTGACTGGAGTAAGAAACACCACTACTGACTGACTAGAGTAGAGAAACACCACTCTGACTGACTGGAGTAGAAAACACAGCTCTGACTGACTGGAGTAGAAAACACCACTCTGACTGACTGACTGGAGTAAGAAACACCACTCTGACTGACTGCGGAGTAGAAAACACTGCTCTGACTGACTGGAGTAGAGAAACACCACTCTGACTGACTGACTGGAGTAGAAAACACAGCTCTGACTGACTGGAGTAGAAAACACCGCTCTGACTGACTGACTGGAGTAGAGAAACGCAGCTCTGACTGACTGACTGGAGTAGCGAAACACCGCTCTGACTGACTGACTGGAGTAGAGAAACACCACTCTGACTGACTGGAGTAGAGAAACAGTGCTCTGACTGACTGGAGTAGAGAAACACCGCTCTGACTGACTGACTGGAGTAGAGAAACACAGCTCTGACTGACTGGAGTAGAGAAACACCACTCTGACTGACTGACTAGAGTAGAGAAACATCGCTCTGACTGACTGGAGTAGAGAAACACCACTCTGACTGACTGGAGTAGAGATACACAGCTCTGACTGACTGACTGGAGTGGAGAAACACCACTCTGACTGACTGACTGGAGTAGAGAAACACCGCTCTGACTCACTGACTGGAGTAGAGAAACACCGCTCTGACTGACTGACTGGAGTAGAAAACACCACTCTGACTGACTGACTGGAGTAGAGAAACACCGCTCTGACTGACTGACTGGAGTAGAAAACACCACTCCGACTGACTGACTGGAGTAGAAAACACCGCTCTGACTCACTGACTGGAGTAAAAACACCGCTCTGACTGACTGACTGGAGTAAAAACACCACTCTGACTGACTGACTGGATAGAAAACACCACTCTGACTGACTGACTGGAGTAGAGAAACACAGCTCTGACTGACTGACTGGAGTAGAGAAACACCGCTCTGACTGACTGGAGTAGAAACACCACTCTGACTGACTGGGTAGAAAACACCACTCTGACTGACTGACTAGAGTAGAAAACATCGCTCTGACTGACTGGAGTAGAAAACACCACTCTGACTGACTGGAGTAGAGATACACAGCTCTGACTGACTGACTGGGTGGAGAAACACCACTCTGACTGACTGACTGGAGTAAGAAACACCGCTCTGACTCACTGACTGGAGTAAAAACACCGCTCTGACTGACTGACTGGAGTAGAAAACACCACTCTGACTGACTGACTGGAGTAGAGAAACACCGCTCTGACTGACTGACTGGAGTAAAAACACCACTCTGACTGACTGACTGGAGTAGAAAACACCGCTCTGACTCACTGACTGGAGTAGAGAAACACCGCTCTGACTGACTGACTGGAGTAAGAAACACCACTCTGACTGACTGACTGGAGTAGAAACACCACTCTGACTGACTGACTGGAGTAGAAAACACAGCTCTGACTGACTGGAGTAGAGAAACACCGCTCTGACTGACTGACTGGAGTAGAGAAACACAGCTCTGACTGACTGACTGGAGTAGAGAAACACAGCTCTGGCTGACTGACTGGAGTAGAGAAACACAGCTCTGACTGACTGACTGGAGTAAGAAACACCGCTCTGACTGACTGACTGGAGTAGAGAAACACAGCTCTGACTGACTGACTGGAGTACAGAAACACAGCTCTGACTGACTGGAGTAGAGAAACACAGCTCTGACTGACTGGAGTAGAGAAACACCACACTGACTGACTAGAGTAGAGAAACACAACTCTGACTGACTGGAGTAGAGAAACACAGCTCTGACTGACTGGAGTAGAGAAACACAACTCTGACTGACTGGAGTAGAGAAACACCACACTGACTGACTAGAGTAGAGAAACACAACTCTGACTGACTGGAGTAGAGAAACACAGCTCTGACTGACTGGAGTAGAAAACACCGCTCTGACTGACTGACTGGAGTAAGAAACACAGCTCTGACTCACTGACTGGAGTAGAGAAACACCGCTCTGACTGACTGGAGTAGAGAAACACAGCTCTGACTGACTGGAGTAGAGAAACACCACACTGACTGACTAGAGTAGAGAAACACAACTCTGACTGACTGGAGTAGAAAACACAGCTCTGACTGACTGGAGTAGAGAAACACCACTCTGACTGACTGACTGGAGTAAAAACACCACTCTGACTGACTGGAGTAAAAACACTGTTCTGACTGACTGGAGTAGAAAACACCACTCGGACTGACTGACTGGAGTAGAAAACACAGCTCTGACTGACTGGAGTAGAAAACACCGCTCTGACTGACTGACTGGAGTAGAGAAACGCAGCTCTGACTGACTGACTGGAGTAGCGAAACACCGCTCTGACTGACTGACTGGAGTAGAGAAACACCACTCTGACTGACTGGAGTAGAGAAACAGTGCTCTGACTGACTGGAGTAGAGAAACACCGCTCTGACTGACTGACTGGAGTAGAGAAACACAGCTCTGACTGACTGGAGTAGAGAAACACCACTCTGACTGACTGACTAGAGTAGAGAAACATCGCTCTGACTGACTGGAGTAGAGAAACACCACTCTGACTGACTGGAGTAGAGATACACAGCTCTGACTGACTGACTGGCGTGGAGAAACACCACTCTGACTGACTGACTGGAGTAGAGAAACACCGCTCTGACTCACTGACTGGAGTAGAGAAACACCGCTCTGACTGACTGACTGGAGTAAGAAACACCACTCTGACTGACTGACTGGAGTAGAAACACCGCTCTGACTGACTGACTGGAGTAGAAAACACCACTCCGACTGACTGACTGGAGTAGAAAACACCGCTCTGACTCACTGACTGGAGTAAGAAACACCGCTCTGACTGACTGATGGAGTAGAAAACACCACTCTGACTGACTGACTGGAGTAGAAAACACCACTCTGACTGACTGACTGGGTAAGAAACACAGCTCTGACTGACTGGAGTAAAAACACCGCTCTGACTGACTGACTGGAGTAGAGAAACACAGCTCTGACTGACTGACTGGAGTAGAGAAACACAGCTCTGGCTGACTGACTGGAGTAGAGAAACACAGCTCTGACTGACTGACTGGAGTAGAGAAACACCGCTCTGACTGACTGACTGGAGTAAAAACACAGCTCTGACTGACTGACTGGAGTACAGAAACACAGCTCTGACTGACTGGAGTAGAGAAACACCACACTGACTGACTAGAGTAGAGAAACACAACTCTGACTGACTGGAGTAGAGAAACACCGCTCTGACTGACTGACTGGAGTAGAGAAACACCACTCTGACTCACTGACTAGAGTAGAGAAACATCGCTCTGACTGACTGGAGTAGAGAAACACCACTCTGACTGACTGGAGTAGAGAAACACCGCTCTGACTGACTGACTGGAGTAGAGAAACACCACTCTGACTGACTGACTGGAGTAGAGAAACACCACTCTGACTGACTGACTGGAGTAGAGAAACACAGCTCTGACTGACTGGAGTAGAGAAACACCGCTCTGACTGACTGACTGGAGTAGAGAAACACAGCTCTGACTGACTGACTGGAGTAGAGAAACACAGCTCTGGCTGACTGACTGGAGTAGAGAAACACAGCTCTGACTGACTGACTGGAGTAAAGAAACACCGCTCTGACTGACTGACTGGAGTAGAGAAACACAGCTCTGACTGACTGACTGGAGTACAGAAACACAGCTCTGACTGACTGGAGTAGAGAAACACAGCTCTGACTGACTGGAGTAGAGAAACACCACACTGACTGACTAGAGTAGAGAAACACAACTCTGACTGACTGGAGTAGAGAAACACAGCTCTGACTGACTGGAGTAAAAACACAACTCTGACTGACTGGAGTAGAGAAACACCACACTGACTGACTAGAGTAGAAAACACAACTCTGACTGACTGGAGTAGAAAACACAGCTCTGACTGACTGGAGTAGAAAACACTGCTCTGACTGACTGACTGGAGTAGAGAAACACAGCTCTGACTCACTGACTGGAGTAAAAACACCGCTCTGACTGACTGGAGTAGAGAAACACAGCTCTGACTGACTGGAGTAGAGAAACACCACACTGACTGACTAGGTGAAAACACAACTCTGACTGACTGGAGTAGAGAAACACAGCTCTGACTGACTGGAGTAGAGAAACACCACTCTGACTGACTGACTGGAGTAGAAAACACCACTCTGACTGACTGGAGTAGAAAACACTGTTCTGACTGACTGACTGGAGTAGAAAACACCACTCGGACTGACTGACTGGAGTAGAGAAACACAGCTCTGACTGACTGGAGTAAAAACACCGCTCTGACTGACTGACTGGAGTAAGAAACGCAGCTCTGACTGACTGACTGGAGTAGCGAAACACCGCTCTGACTGACTGACTGGAGTAGAGAAACACCACTCTGACTGACTGGAGTAGAAAACAGTGCTCTGACTGACTGGAGTAGAGAAACACCGCTCTGACTGACTGACTGGAGTAGAAACACAGCTCTGACTGACTGGAGTAGAAAACACCACTCTGACTGACTGACTAGAGTAAGAAACATCGCTCTGACTGACTGGAGTAGAGAAACACCACTCTGACTGACTGGAGTAGAGATACACAGCTCTGACTGACTGACTGGAGTGGAGAAACACCACTCTGACTGACTGACTGGAGTAAAAACACCGCTCTGACTCACTGACTGGAGTAGAGAAACACCGCTCTGACTGACTGACTGGAGTAGAAAACACCACTCTGACTGACTGACTGGAGTAGAAACACCGCTCTGACTGACTGACTGGAGTAGAAAACACCACTCCGACTGACTGACTGGAGTAGAAACACCGCTCTGACTCACTGACTGGAGTAGAGAAACACCGCTCTGACTGACTGACTGGAGTAGAGAAACACCACTCTGACTGACTGACTGGAGTAGAAAACACCACTCTGACTGACTGACTGGAGTAAGAAACACAGCTCTGACTGACTGGAGTAAGAAACACCGCTCTGACTGACTGACTGGAGTAGAGAAACACAGCTCTGACTGACTGACTGGAGTAAAAACACAGCTCTGGCTGACTGACTGGAGTAGAGAAACACAGCTCTGACTGACTGACTGGAGTAGAAAACACCGCTCTGACTGACTGACTGGAGTAAAAACACAGCTCTGACTGACTGACTGGAGTACAGAAACACAGCTCTGACTGACTGGAGTAGAAAACACCACACTGACTGACTAGGTAAGAAACACAACTCTGACTGACTGGAGTAGAGAAACACCGCTCTGACTGACTGACTGGAGTAGAAAACACCACTCTGACTCACTGACTAGAGTAGAGAAACATCGCTCTGACTGACTGGAGTAAAAACACCACTCTGACTGACTGACTGGAGTACAGAAACACAGCTCTGACTGACTGGAGTAGAAAACACCACACTGACTGACTAGGTAGAAAACACAACTCTGACTGACTGGAGTAAAAACACCGCTCTGACTGACTGACTGGAGTAGAGAAACACCACTCTGACTCACTGACTAGAGTAGAAAACATCGCTCTGACTGACTGAGTAAGAAACACCACTCTGACTGACTGGAGTAGAGAAACACCACTCTGACTGACTGGAGTAGAGAAACACAGCTCTGACTGACTGACTGGAGTGGAGAAACACCACTCTGACTGACTGACTGGACTAGAGAAACACAGCTCTGAATGACTGGAGTAGAGAAACACCACTCTGACTGACTGACTGGAGTAGAGAAACACCACTCTGACTGACTGACTGGAGTAGAAAACACCCTCTGACTCACTGACTGGAGTAGAGAAACACCGCTCTGACTGACTGACTGGAGTAGAGAAACACCACTCTGACTGACTGGACTAGAGAAACACCGCTCTGACTGACTGACTGGAGTAGAGAAACACCACTCAGACTGACTGACTGGAGTAGAGAAACACCGCTCTGACTCACTGACTGGAGTGAAACACCGCTCTGACTGACTGACTGGAGTAAAAACACCACTCTGACTGACTGACTGGGTAGAGAAACACCACTCTGACTGACTGACTGGAGTAGAGAAACACAGCTCTGACTGACTGGAGTAAAAACACCGCTCTGACTGACTGACTGGAGTAAGAAACGCAGCTCTGACTGACTGACTGGAGTAGAAAACACCGCTCTGACTGACTGACTGGAGGAGAGAAACACCACTCTGACTGACTGGAGTAGAGAAACACTGTTCTGACTGACTGTCGTGAAAACACCACTCTGACTGACTGACTGGAGTAAGAAACACAGGTCTGACTGACTGGAGTAGAGAAACACCGCTCTGACTGACTGCTGGAGTAGAAAACGCAGCTCTGACTGACTGACTGGAGTAAAAACACCGCTCTGACTGACTGACTGGAGTAGAAAACACAGCTCTGACTGACTGGAGTAGAGAAACACCACTCTGACTGACTGACTGGAGTAGAGAAACATCGCTCTGACTGACTGGAGTGAAACACCACTCTGACTGACTGGAGTAAGAAACACCGCTCTGACTGACTGACTGGAGTAGAAAACACCACTCTGACTGACTGACTGGAGTAGAAAACACCACTCTGACTGACTTAGAGTAGAGAAACATCGCTCTGACTGACTGGAGTAGAGAAACACCACTCTGACTGACTGGAGTAAGAAACACCACTCTGACTGACTGGAGTAGAAAACACAGCTCTGACTGACTGACTGGAGTGGAGAAACACCACTCTGACTGACTGACTGGACTAGAGAAACACAGCTCTGAATGACTGGAGTAGAGAAACACCACTCTGACTGACTGCTGGAGTAGAAAACACCACTCTGACTGACTGACTGGAGTAGAGAAACACCGCTCTGACTCACTGACTGGAGTAGAAAACACCGCTCTGACTGACTGACTGGAGTAGAGAAACACCACTCTGACTGACTGGACTAGAAAACACCGCTCTGACTGACTGACTGGAGTAAAACACCACTCAGACTGACTGACTGGAGTAGAAAACACCGCTCTGACTCACTGACTGGAGTAGAAAACACCGCTCTGACTGACTGACTGGAGTAGAGAAACACCACTCTGACTGACTGACTGGAGTAGAAAACACCACTCTGACTGACTGACTGGAGTAGAGAAACACGCTCTGACTGACTGGAGTAGAGAAACACCGCTCTGACTGACTGACTGGAGTAAGAAACACAGCTCTGACTGACTGAGAGTAAAACACCGCTCTGACTGACTGACTGGAGTAAAACACCGCTCTGACTGACTGGAGTAGAAAACACCGCTCTGACTGACTGGCGTAGAGAAACACCACTCTGACTGACTGACTGGTAACACCGCTCTGACTGACTGGAGTAAAAACACCACTCTGACTGACTGACTGGAGTAGAAAACACCACTCTGACTGACTGACTGGAGTAGAAACACCACTCTGACTGACTGACTGGAGTAGAGAAACACAGCTCTGACTGACTGGAGTAGAGAAACACCGCTCTGACTGACTGACTGGAGTAGAGAAACACAGCTCTGACTGACTGACTGGAGTAGAAAACACCGCTCTGGCTGACTGACTGGAGTAGAGAAACACAGCTCTGACTGACTGACTGGGTAGAGAAACACCGCTCTGACTGACTGACTGGAGTAGAGAAACACAGCTCTGACTGACTGACTGGATACAAAACACAGCTCTGACTGACTGGAGTAGAAAACACAGCTCTGACTGACTGGAGTAGAGAAACACCACACTGACTGACTAGAGTAGAGAAACACAACTCTGACTGACTGGAGTAGAGAAACACAGCTCTGACTGACTGGAGTAGAGAAACACAACTCTGACTGACTGGAGTAGAGAAACACCACACTGACTGACTAGAGTAGAGAAACACAACTCTGACTGACTGGAGTAGAGAAACACAGCTCTGACTGACTGGAGTAGAGAAACACCGCTCTGACTGACTGACTGGAGTAGAGAAACACAGCTCTGACTCACTGACTGGAGTAGAGAAACACCGCTCTGACTGACTGGAGTAGAGAAACACAGCTCTGACTGACTGGAGTAGAGAAACACCACACTGACTGACTAGAGTAGAGAAACACAACTCTGACTGACTGGAGTAGAAACACAGCTCTGACTGACTGGAGTAAAAACACCACTCTGACTGACTGACTGGAGTAGAGAAACACCACTCTGACTGACTGGAGTAAAAACACTGTTCTGACTGACTGGAGTAGAAAACACCACTCGGACTGACTGACTGGAGTAGAAAACACAGCTCTGACTGACTGGAGTAAGAAACACCGCTCTGACTGACTGACTGGGTAAAACGCAGCTCTGACTGACTGACTGGAGTAGCGAAACACCGCTCTGACTGACTGACTGGAGTAGAAAACACCACTCTGACTGACTGGAGTAGAAAACAGTGCTCTGACTGACTGGAGTAGAGAAACACCGCTCTGACTGACTGACTGGAGTAGAAAACACATCTCTGACTGACTGGAGTAGAGAAACACCACTCTGACTGACTGACTAGAGTAGAGAAACATCGCTCTGACTGACTGGAGTAAAAACACCACTCTGACTGACTGGAGTAGAGATACACAGCTCTGACTGACTGACTGGAGTGGAGAAACACCACTCTGACTGACTGACTGGAGTAAAAACACCGCTCTGACTCACTGACTGGAGTAGAGAAACACCGCTCTGACTGACTGACTGGGTAAAAACACCACTCTGACTGACTGACTGGAGTAGAAACACCGCTCTGACTGACTGACTGGAGTAGAGAAACACCACTCCGACTGACTGACTGGAGTAAGAAACACCGCTCTGACTCACTGACTGGAGTAGAAAACACCGCTCTGACTGACTGACTGGAGTAGAAAACACCACTCTGACTGACTGACTGGAGTAGAAAACACCACTCTGACTGACTGACTGGAGTAGAAAACACAGCTCTGACTGACTGGAGTAAAAACACCGCTCTGACTGACTGACTGGAGTAAAAACACAGCTCTGACTGACTGACTGGAGTACAAAACACAGCTCTGACTGACTGGAGTAGAGAAACACCACACTGACTGACTAGAGTAGAGAAACACAACTCTGACTGACTGGAGTAGAGAAACACCGCTCTGACTGACTGACTGGAGTAGAGAAACACCACTCTGACTCACTGACTAGAGTAGAGAAACATCGCTCTGACTGACTGGAGTAGAGAAACACCACTCTGACTGACTGGAGTAGAAAACACCACTCTGACTGACTGGAGTAGAGAAACACAGCTCTGACTGACTGACTGGAGTGGAGAAACACCACTCTGACTGACTGACTGGACTAGAGAAACACAGCTCTGAATGACTGGAGTAGAGAAACACCACTCTGACTGACTGACTGGAGTAGAGAAACACCACTCTGACTGACTGACTGGAGTAAAAACACCGCTCTGACTCACTGACTGGAGTAGAGAAACACCGCTCTGACTGACTGACTGGAGTAGAAAACACCACTCTGACTGACTGGAGTAGAGAAACACCGCTCTGACTGACTGACTGGAGTAGAGAAACACCACTCAGACTGACTGACTGGAGTAGAAAACACCGCTCTGACTCACTGACTGGAGTAGGAAACACCGCTCTGACTGACTGACTGGAGTAGAAAACACCACTCTGACTGACTGACTGGAGTAGAAAACACCACTCTGACTGACTGACTGGAGTAAAACACAGCTCTGACTGACTGGAGTAGAAAACACCACTCTGACTGACTGACTGGAGTAAGAAACACAGGTCTGACTGACTGAGAGTAGAAACACCGCTCTGACTGACTGACTGGAGTAGGAAACACGCTCTGACTGACTGACTGGAGTAGAGAAACACCGCTCTGACTGACTGACTGGAGTAGAAAACACCACTCTGACTGACTGGAGTAGAGAAACGTGCTCTGACTGACTGGAGTAAAACACCGCTCTGACTGACTGACTGGAGTAGAGAAACACAGCTCTGACTGACTGGAGTAGAAAACACCACTCTGACTGATTGACTGGAGTAAGAAACATCGCTCTGACTGACTGGAGTAGAGAAACACCACTCTGACTGACTGGAGTAGAAAACACCACTCTGACTGACTGACTAGAGTAGAGAAACATCGCTCTGACTGACTGGAGTAGAAAACACCACTCTGACTGACTGGAGTAGAGATACACAGCTCTGACTGACTGACTGGAGTGGAGAAACACCACTCTGACTGACTGACTGGAGTAGAGAAACACCGCTCTGACTCACTGACTGGAGTAAGAAACACCGCTCTGACTGACTGACTGGAGTAGAAAACACCACTCTGACTGACTGACTGGAGTAGAGAAACACCGCTCTGACTGACTGACTGGAGTAAGAAACACCACTCTGACTGACTGACTGGAGTAGAGAAACACCGCTCTGACTCACTGACTGGAGTAGAGAAACACCGCTCTGACTGACTGGAGTAGAGAAACACCACACTGACTGACTAGAGTAGAGAAACACAACTCTGACTGACTGGAGTAGAAAACACCGCTCTGACTGACTGACTGGAGTAGAAAACACCACTCTGACTCACTGACTAGAGTAGAAAACATCGCTCTGACTGACTGGAGTAAAAACACCACTCTGACTGACTGGAGTAGAAAACACCACTCTGACTGACTGACTGGAGTAGAGAAACACCACTCTGACTGACTGGGTAGAGAAACACTGTTCTGACTGACTGGAGTAGAAAACACCACTCGGACTGACTGACTGGAGTAAGAAACACAGCTCTGACTGACTGGAGTAACACCGCTCTGACTGACTGACTGGAGTAGAAAGCACAGCTCTGACTGACTGACTGGAGTAGCGAAACACCGCTCTGACTGACTGACTGGAGTAGAAAACACCACTCTGACTGACTGGAGTAGGAAACAGTGCTCTGACTGACTGGAGTAGAAAACACAGCTCTGACTGACTGGAGTGGAGAAACACCACTCTGACTGACTGACTAGAGTAGAGAAACATCGCTCTGACTGACTGGAGTAGAGAAACACCACTCTGACTGACTGGAGTAGAGATACACAGCTCTGACTGACTGACTGGAGTGGAGAAACACCACTCTGACTGACTGACTGGAGTAGAGAAACACCGCTCTGACTCACTGACTGGAGTAGAAAACACCGCTCTGACTGACTGACTGGAGTAGAGAAACACCACTCTGACTGACTGACTGGAGTAGAGAAACACCGCTCTGACTGACTGACTGGAGTAGAGAAACACCACTCCGACTGACTGACTGGAGTAGAGAAACACCGCTCTGACTCACTGACTGGAGTAGAGAAACACCGCTCTGACTGACTGACTGGAGTAGAGAAACACCACTCTGACTGACTGACTGGAGTAGAGAAACACAGCTCTGACTGACTGGAGTAGAGAAACACCGCTCTGACTGACTGACTGGAGTAGAGAAACACAGCTCTGACTGACTGACTGGAGTAGAGAAACACAGCTCTGGCTGACTGACTGGAGTAGAAAACACAGCTCTGACTGACTGACTGGAGTAGAAACACCGCTCTGACTGACTGACTGGAGTAGAGAAACACCGCTCTGACTGACTGACTGGAGTACAGAAACACAGCTCTGACTGACTGGAGTAGAGAAACACCACACTGACTGACTAGAGTAGAGAAACACAACTCTGACTGACTGGAGTAGAGAAACACCGCTCTGACTGACTGACTGGAGTAGAGAAACACCACTCTGACTCACTGACTAGAGTAGAGAAACATCGCTCTGACTGACTGGAGTAGAGAAACACCACTCTGACTGACTGGAGTAGAGAAACACCACTCTGACTGACTGGAGTAGAGAAACACAGCTCTGACTGACTGACTGGAGTGGAGAAACACCACTCTGACTGACTGACTGGACTAGAGAAACACCGCTCTGAATGACTGGAGTAAAAACACCACTCTGACTGACTGACTGGAGTAGAGAAACACCACTCTGACTGACTGACTGGAGTAGAAAACACCGCTCTGACTGACTGACTGGAGTAGAAACACCACTCTGACTGACTGGAGTAGAGAAACACCGCTCTGACTGACTGATTGGAGTAGAAACACCACTCCAGACTGACTGACTGGAGTAGAAAACACCGCTCTGACTCACTGACTGGAGTAGAGAAACACCGCTCTGACTGACTGACTGGAGTAGAGAAACACCACTCTGACTGACTGACTGGAGTAGAGAAACACCACTCTGACTGACTGACTGGAGTAGAAAACACAGCTCTGACTGACTGGAGTAAGAAACACCGCTCTGACTGACTGACTGGAGTAAAACGCAGCTCTGACTGACTGACTGGAGTAGAGAAACACCGCTCTGACTGACTGACTGGAGGAGAGAAACACCACTCTGACTGACTGGAGTAGAGAAACACTGTTCTGACTGACTGTCGTAGAGAAACACCACTCTGACTGACTGACTGGAGTAGAGAAACACAGGTCTGACTGACTGGAGTAGAGAAACACCGCTCTGACTGACTGACTGGAGTAGAGAAACGCAGCTCTGACTGACTGACTGGAGTAAAAACACCGCTCTGACTGACTGACTGGAGTAGAAAACACCACTCTGACTGACTGGAGTAGAGAAACAGTGCTCTGACTGACTGGAGTAGAGAAACACCGCTCTGACTGACTGACTGGGTAAAAACACAGCTCTGACTGACTGGAGTAGAGAAACACCACTCTGACTGACTGACTGGAGTAGAAAACATCGCTCTGACTGACTGGAGTAAAACACCACTCTGACTGACTGGAGTGAGAAACACCACTCTGACTGACTGACTAGAGTAGAGAAACATCGCTCTGACTGACTGGAGTAGGAAACACCACTCTGACTGACTGGAGTAGAGATACACAGCTCTGACTGACTGACTGGAGTGGAGAATCACCACTCTGACTGACTGACTGGAGTAGAAACACCGCTCTGACTCACTGACTGGAGTAGAAAACACCGCTCTGACTGACTGACTGGAGTAAGAAACACCACTCTGACTGACTGACTGGAGTAGAAAACACCGCTCTGACTGACTGACTGGACTAGAGAAACACCACTCTGACTGACTGACTGGAGTAAAAACACCGCTCTGACTCACTGACTGGAGTAGAGAAACACCGCTCTGACTGACTGGAGTAGAGAAACACCACACTGACTGACTAGAGTAAGAAACACAACTCTGACTGACTGGAGTAGAGAAACACCGCTCTGACTGACTGACTGGAGTAGAAAACACCACTCTGACTCACTGACTAGAGTAAAAACATCGCTCTGACTGACTGGAGTAGAAAACACCACTCTGACTGACTGGAGTAAAAACACCACTCTGACTGACTGGAGTAGAAAACACAGCTCTGACTGACTGACTGGAGTGGAGAAACACCACTCTGACTGACTGACTACTAAAACACAGCTCTGAATGACTGGAGTAAGAAACACCACTCTGACTGACTGACTGGAGTAAGAAACACCACTCTGACTGACTGACTGGTAAACACCGCTCTGACTCACTGACTGGAGTAGAAAACACCGCTCTGACTGACTGACTGGAGTAGAGAAACACCACTCTGACTGACTGGAGTAGAGAAACACCGCTCTGACTGACTGACTGGAGTAGAGAAACACCACTCAGACTGACTGACTGGAGTAGAGAAACACCGCTCTGACTCACTGACTGGAGTAGGAAACACCGCTCTGACTGACTGACTGGAGTGAAAACACCACTCTGACTGACTGACTGGAGTAAAAACACCACTCTGACTGACTGACTGGAGTAGAAAACACAGCTCTGACTGACTGGAGTAAAAACACCGCTCTGACTGACTGACTGGAGTAGAGAAACGCAGCTCTGACTGACTGACTGGAGTAGAGAAACACCGCTCTGACTGACTGACTGGAGGAGAGAAACACCACTCTGACTGACTGGAGTAGATAAACACTGTTCTGACTGACTGTCGTAGAGAAACACCACTCTGACTGACTGACTGGAGTAGAGAAACACAGGTCTGACTGACTGGAGTAGAGAAACACCGCTCTGACTGACTGACTGGAGTAGAAACGCGCTCTGACTGACTGACTGGAGTAAGAAACACCGCTCTGACTGACTGACTGGAGTAAAAAACACCACTCTGACTGACTGGAGTAGAGAAACAGTGCTCTGACTGACTGGAGTAGAGAAACACCGCTCTGACTGACTGACTGGAGTAGAGAAACACAGCTCTGACTGACTGGAGTAGAGAAACACCACTCTGACTGACTGACTGGAGTAGAGAAACATCGCTCTGACTGACTGGAGTAGAGAAACACCACTCTGACTGACTGGAGTAAGAAACACCACTCTGACTGACTGACTAGAGTAGAAAACATCGCTCTGACTGACTGGAGTAAAAACACCACTCTGACTGACTGGAGTAGAGATACACAGCTCTGACTGACTGACTGGAGTGGAGAAACACCACTCTGACTGACTGACTGGAGTAGAGAAACACCGCTCTGACTCACTGACTGGAGTAGAGAAACACCGCTCTGACTGACTGACTGGAGTAGAAAACACCACTCTGACTGACTGACTGGAGTAGAAAACACCGCTCTGACTGACTGACTGGAGTAGAGAAACACCACTCTGACTGACTGACTGGAGTAGAAAACACCGCTCTGACTCACTGACTGGGTAAGAAACACCGCTCTGACTGACTGACTGGAGTAGAGAAACACCACTCTGACTGACTGACTGGAGTAGAGAAACACCACTCTGACTGACTGACTGGAGTAGAAAACACAGCTCTGACTGACTGGAGTAGAGAAACACTGCTCTGACTGACTGACTGGAGTAGAAAACACAGCTCTGACTGACTGACTGGAGTAGAAAACACAGCTCTGGCTGACTGACTGGAGTAGAGAAACACAGCTCTGACTGACTGACTGGAGTGAGAAACACCGCTCTGACTGACTGACTGGAGTAAAAACACAGCTCTGACTGACTGACTGGAGTACAGAAACACAGCTCTGACTGACTGGAGTAGAGAAACACCACACTGACTGACTAGTAAACACAACTCTGACTGACTGGAGTAGAAAACACAGCTCTGACTCACTGACTGGAGTAAGAAACACCGCTCTGACTGACTGGAGTAGAGAAACACAGCTCTGACTGACTGGAGTAGAGAAACACCACACTGACTGACTAGGTAGAGAAACACAACTCTGACTGACTGGAGTAGAAAACACAGCTCTGACTGACTGGAGTAGAGAAACACCACTCTGACTGACTGACTGGAGTAGAAAACACCACTCTGACTGCCTGGAGTAGAAAACACTGTTCTGACTGACTGGAGTAGAAAACACCACTCTGACTGACTGACTGGAGTAGAGAAACACAGCTCTGACTGACTGGAGTAGAAAACACTGCTCTGACTGACTGACTGGAGTAGAAAACGCCGCTCTGACTGACTGACTGGAGTAAGAAACACCGCTCTGACTGACTGACTGGAGTAGAAAACACCACTCTGACTGACTGGAGTAGAGAAACAGTGCTCTGACTGACTGGAGTAGAGAAACACCGCTCTGACTGACTGACTGGAGTAGAGAAACACAGCTCTGACTGACTGGAGTAGAGAAACACCACTCTGACTGACTGACTGGAGTAGAAAACATCGCTCTGACTGACTGGAGTAAAAACACCACTCTGACTCACTGGAGTAGAGAAACACCACTCTGACTGACTGACTAGAGTAGAGAAACATCGCTCTGACTGACTGGAGTAGAGAAACACCACTCTGACTGACTGGAGTAGAGATACACAGCTCTGACTGACTGACTGGAGTGGAGAAACACCACTCTGACTGACTGACTGACTGGACTAGAAAACACAGCTCTGAATGACTGGAGTAGAAACACCACTCTGACTGACTGACTGGAGTAGAGAAACACCACTCTGACTGACTGACTGGAGTAAAAACACCGCTCTGACTCACTGACTGGAGTAGAAAACACCGCTCTGACTGACTGACTGGAGTAGAGTAACACCACTCTGACTGACTGACTGACGAGTAAGAAACACCGCTCTGACTGACTGGCTGGAGTAGAGAAACACCGCTCTGACTGACTGACTGGAGTAGAAAACACCTCTCTGACTCACTGACTGGAGTAGGAATCACCGCTCTGACTGACTGACTGGAGTAGAAAACACCACTCTGACTGACTGACTGGAGTAGAGAAACACCACTCTGACTGACTGACTGGAGTAGAAAACACAGCTCTGACTGACTGACTGGAGTAGAGAAACACAGCTCTGACTGACTGGAGTAGAAAACACCACTCTGACTGACTGACTGGAGTAGAAAACACCACTCTGACTGACTGACTGGAGTAGAGAAACAGCTCTGACTGACTGACTGGAGTAGAAAACACAGCTCTGACTGACTGACTGGAGTAGAGAAACACAGCTCTGACTGACTGACTGGAGTAAAAACACCGCTCTGACTGACTGACTGGAGTAGAAAACACCGCTCTGACTGACTGACTGGAGTAGAAAACACCGCTCTGACTCACTGACTGGAGTAGAAAACACCACTCTGACTGACTGACTGACTGGAGTAGAAAACACAGCTCTGACTGACTGGGTGGAGAAACACCACACTGACTGACTAGAGTAGAGAAACACAACTCTGACTGACTGGAGTAGAGAAACACAGCTCTGACTGACTGGAGTAGAAAACACCACTCTGACTGACTGACTGGAGTAGAAAACACCACTCTGACTGACTGGAGTAGAGAAACACTGCTCTGACTGACTGGAGTAGAAAAACACCACTCTGACTGACTGACTGGAGTAGAAAACACAGGTCTGACTGACTGACTGGAGTAGAAAACACAGCTCTGACTGACTGGAGTAGAAACACCGCTCTGACTGACTGACTGGAGTAGAAAATGCCGCTCTGACTGACTGACTGGAGTAGAAAACACCGCTCTGACTGACTGACTGGAGTAGAAAACACAGCTCTGACTGACTGACTGGAGTAGAAAACACCGCTCTGACTGACTGACTGGAGTAGAAAACACCGCTCTGACTGACTGACTGGAGTAGAGAAACACCGCTCTGACTGACTGACTGGAGTAGAAACACCGCTCTGACTGACTGACTGGAGTACAGAAACACAGCTCTGACTGACTGGAGTAGAGAAACACCACACTGACTGACTAGAGTAGAAAACACAACTCTGACTGACTGGAGTAGAGAAACACAGCTCTGACTGACTGGAGTAGAAAACACCGCTCTGACTGACTGACTGGAGTAGAGAAACACAGCTCTGACTCACTGACTGGAGTAGAAACACCACTCTGACTGACTGACTGACTGGAGTAGAAAACACAGCTCTGACTGACTGGGTGGAGAAACACCACACTGACTGACTAGGTGAAAACACAACTCTGACTGACTGGAGTAGAAAACACCGCTCTGACTGACTGGAGTAGAGAAACACCACTCTGACTGACTGACTGGAGTAGAAACACCACTCTGACTGACTGGAGTAAAAACACTGCTCTGACTGACTGGAGTAGAAAAACACCACTCTGACTGACTGACTGGAGTAGAAAACACCGGTCTGACTGACTGACTGGAGTGAAAACACCGCTCTGACTGACTGGAGTAGAAAACACCGCTCTGACTGACTGACTGGAGTAGAGAAACGCAGCTCTGACTGACTGACTGGAGTAGAAAACACCGCTCTGACTGACTGACTGGAGTAGAAAACACAGCTCTGACTGACTGACTGGAGTAGAGAAACAGTGCTCTGACTGACTGGAGTAGAGAAACACCGCTCTGACTGACTGACTGGAGTAAGAAACACCGCTCTGACTGACTGGAGTAGAAAACACCACTCTGACTGACTGACTGGAGTAGAGAAACACCGCTCTGACTGACTGGAGTAGAAAACACCACTCTGACTGACTGGAGTAGAAAACACCACTCTGACTGACTGACTAGAGTAAAAACATCACTCTGACTGACTGGAGTAGGAAACACCACTCTGACTGACTGGAGTAGAAAACACAGCTCTGACTGACTGACTGGAGTGGAGAAACACCACTCTGACTGACTGACTGACTGACTAGAAAACACCGCTCTGAACTGACTGGAGTAGAAAACACCACTCTGACTGACTGACTGACTGGAGTAGAAAACACCACTCTGACTGACTGACTGGAGTAGAAACACCGCTCTGACTGACTGACTGGAGTAGAGAAACACCGCTCTGACTGACTGACTGGAGTAGAGAAACACCGCTCTGACTGACTGACTGGAGTAGAGATACACAGCTCTGACTGACTGACTGGAGTAGAAAACACCGCTCTGACTGACTGACTGGAGTAAGAAACACAGCTCCGACTGACTGACTGGAGTACAGAAACACCGCTCTGACTGACTGGAGTAAGAAACACCACTACTGACTGACTGGAGTAGAAAACACCACTCTGACTGACTGGAGTAGAAAACACCGCTCTGACTGACTGGAGTAGAAAACACCACTACTGACTGACTGGTAAAAACACAGCTCTGACTGACTGGAGTAAAAACACCGCTCTGACTGACTGGAGTAGAGAAACACCGCTCTGACTGACTGACTGGAGTAGAGAAACACCACTCTGACTGACTGGAGTAGAGAAACACTGCTTCTGACTGACTGGAGTAGTGAAACACCACTCTGACTGACTGACTGGAGTAGAAAACACCGCTCTGACTGACTGGAGTAGAGAAACACCGCTCTGACTGACTGACTGGAGTAAGAAACGCAGCTCTGACTGACTGACTGGAGTAGAAAACACCGCTCTGACTGACTGACTGGAGTAGAAAACACCACTCTGACTGACTGGAGTAGAAACAGTGCTCTGACTGACTGGAGTAGAAAACACCGCTCTGACTGACTGACTGGAGTAGAAAACACCGCTCTGACTGACTGGAGTAGAAAACACCGCTCTGACTGACTGACTGGAGTAGAGAAACACCGCTCTGACTGACTGGAGTAAAACACCACTCTGACTGACTGGAGTAAAAACACCACTCTGACTGACTGACTAGAGTAAAAACATCGCTCTGACTGACTGGAGTAGAAAACACCACTCTGACTGACTGGAGTAGAGATACACAGCTCTGACTGACTGACTGGGTGGAGAAACACCACTCTGACTGACTGACTGACTGGACTAGAAAACACAGCTCTGAATGACTGGAGTAGAGAAACACCACTCTGACTGACTGACTGGAGTAAAAACACCACTCTGACTGACTGAGAGTAGAAAACACCGCTCTGACTCACTGACTGGAGTAGAGAAACACCGCTCTGACTGACTGACTGGAGTAGAAAACACCACTCTGACTGACTGACTGGAGTAAGAAACACCGCTCTGACTGACTGACTGGAGTAGAAACACCACTCTGACTGACTGACTGGAGTAGAAAACACCGCTCTGACTCACTGACTGGAGTAGAAAACACCGCTCTGACTGACTGACTGGAGTAGAGAAACACCACTCTGACTGACTGACTGGAGTAGAGAAACACCACTCTGACTGACTGACTGGAGTAGAAAACACAGCTCTGACTGACTGGAGTAGAGAAACACCGCTCTGACTGACTGACTGGAGTAAGAAACACCGCTCTGACTGACTGACTGGAGTAGAGAAACACCACTCTGACTGACTGACTGGAGTAGAAAACACAGCTCTGACTGACTGACTGGAGTAAGAAACACAGCTCTGACTGACTGACTGGAGTAGAGAAACACCGCTCTGACTGACTGACTGGAGTAGAGAAACACCACTCTGACTGACTGACTAGGTAGAAAACATCGCTCTGACTGACTGGAGTAAAAACACCACTCTGACTGACTGGAGTAGAGATACACCGCTCTGACTGACTGACTGGAGTGGAGAAACACCACTCTGACTGACTGACTGACTGGACTAAAAACACAGCTCTGACTACTGACTGGAGTAGAGAAACACCACTCTGACTGACTGACTGGAGTAAAAACACCACTCTGACTGACTGACTGGAGTAGAGAAACACCGCTCTGACTCACTGACTGGAGTAGAGAAACACCGCTCTGACTGACTGACTGGAGTAGAAAACACCACTCTGACTGACTGACTGGAGTAAGAAACACCGCTCTGACTGACTGACTGGAGTAGAGAAACACCGCTCTGACTGACTGACTGGAGTAGAGAAACACCGCTCTGACTCACTGACTGGAGTAGAGAAACACCGCTCTGACTGACTGACTGGAGTAGAGAAACACCGCTCTGACTGACTGACTGGAGTAGAGAAACACCACTCTGACTGACTGACTGGAGTAGAAACACCGCTCTGACTGACTGGAGTAGAGAAACACCGCTCTGACTGACTGACTGGAGTAGAGAAACACCGCTCTGACTGACTGACTGGAGTAGAGAAACACCACTCTGACTGACTGACTGGAGTAAACACCGCTCTGACTGACTGACTGGAGTAGAAAACACAGCTCTGACTGACTGACTGGAGTAGAGAAACACCGCTCTGACTGACTGACTGGAGTAGAAAACACCACTCTGACTGACTGACTGGAGTAGAAAACACCGCTCTGACTGACTGGAGTAGAAAACACCACTCTGACTGACTGGAGTAGAGAACACAGCTCTGACTGACTGACTGGAGTGGAGAAACACCACTCTGACTGACTGACTGACTGGACTAGAGAAACACAGCTCTGACTGACTGGAGTAGAGAAACACCGCTCTGACTGACTGACTGGAGTAAGAAACACCACTCTGACTGACTGACTGGAGTAAAAACACCGCTCTGACTGACTGACTGGAGTAGAAAACACCGCTCTGACTGACTGACTGGAGTAGAGAAACACCGCTCTGACTGACTGACTGGAGTAAAAACACCGCTCTGACTGACTGACTGGAGTAGAAAACACCGCTCTGACTGACTGACTGGAGTAAAAACACCGCTCTGACTGACTGCTGGAGTAAGAAACACCGCTCTGACTGACTGACTGGAGTAAGAAACACCGCTCTGACTGACTGACTGGAGTAAAACACCGCTCTGACTGACTGACTGGAGTAGAGAAACACCGCTCTGACTGACTGGAGTAGAGAAACACCAGCTCTGACTGACTGACTGGAGTAGAAAACACCACTCTGACTGACTGACTGGAGTAGAACACCGCTCTGACTGACTGACTGGAGTAGAGAAACACAGCTCTGACTGACTGACTGGAGTAGAAAACACCGCTCTGACTGACTGACTGGAGTAGAAAACACCACTCTGACTGACTGACTAGAGTAGAGAAACATCGCTCTGACTGACTGGAGTAGAGAAACACCACTCTGACTGACTGGAGTAGAGATACACAGCTCTGACTGACTGACTGGGTGGAGAAACACCACTCTGACTGACTGACTGCTGGACTAGAAAACACAGCTCTGAATGACTGGAGTAGAGAAACACCGCTCTGACTGACTGACTGGAGTAGAAAACACCACTCTGACTGACTGCTGGAGTAAAACACCGCTCTGACTGACTGACTGGAGTAGAGAAACACCGCTCTGACTGACTGACTGGAGTAGAGAAACACCACTCTGACTGACTGACTGGAGTAGAGAAACACCGCTCTGACTGACTGACTGGAGTAGAAAACACCACTCTGACTGACTGACTGGAGTAGAGAAACACCGCTCTGACTCACTGACTGGAGTAGAGAAACACCGCTCTGACTG
Source organism: Salmo salar (assembly GCF_905237065.1). NCBI lineage: Eukaryota > Metazoa > Chordata > Actinopteri > Salmoniformes > Salmonidae > Salmo > Salmo salar. The sequence continues at coordinate 46,814 of NW_025550071.1, read as the reverse complement.
ACTGACTGGAGTAGAGAAACACCACTCTGACTGACTGACTGGAGTAGAGAAACACCGCTCTGACTGACTGACTGGAGTAGAAAACACCGCTCTGACTGACTGACTGGAGTAGAGAAACACCACTCTGACTGACTGACTGGAGTAGAAAACACCGCTCTGACTGACTGACTGGAGTAGAAAACACCACTCTGACTGACTGACTGGAGTAAAAACACCGCTCTGACTCACTGACTGGAGTAAGAAACACCGCTCTGACTGACTGACTAGGTAGAAAACACCACTCTGACTGACTGACTGGAGTAGAGAAACACCACTCTGACTGACTGACTGGAGTAGAAAACACAGCTCTGACTGACTGGAGTAGAGAAACACCGCTCTGACTGACTGACTGGAGTAGACAAACACAGCTCTGACTGACTGACTGGAGTAGAGAAACACCACTCTGACTGACTGACTGGAGTAGAGAAACACAGCTCTGACTGACTGACTGGAGTAGAGAAACACAGCTCTGACTGACTGACTGGAGTAGAAAACACCGCTCTGACTGACTGACTGGAGTAAAACACCACTCTGACTGACTGACTGGAGTAGAGAAACACCGCTCTGACTCACTGACTGGAGTAGAGAAACACCACTCTGACTGACTGACTGACTGGAGTAGAGAAACACAGCTCTGACTGACTGTAGTAGTGAAACACCGCTCTGACTGACTGACTGGAGTAAGAAACACAGCTCTGACTGACTGACTGGAGTAAAAACACCGCTCTGACTGACTGACTGGAGTAGAGAAACACAGCTCTCACTGACTGACTGGAGTAGAGAAACACAGCTCTGACTGGCTGACTGGAGTAGAAAACACCACTCTGACTGACTGACTGGAGTACGAAACACAGCTCTGACTGACTGGATAGAAAACACCGCTCTGACTGACTGACTAGGTGGAAACACAGCTCTGACTCACTGACTGGAGTAGAAAACACCACTCTGACTGACTGACTGGAGTAAAAACACAGCTCTGACTGACTGGAGTAGAGAAACACCACACTGACTGACTGACTGGAGTAGAAAACACCACTCTGACTGACTGGAGTAGAGAAACACTGCTCTGACTGACTGGAGTAGAGAAACACCACTCTGACTGACTGACTGACTGGAGTAGAGAAACACCGGTCTGACTGACTGACTGGAGTAGAGAAACACCACTCTGACTGACTGACTGACTGGAGTAGAGAAACACAGCTCTGACTGACTGTAGTAGTGAAACACCACTCTGACTGACTGACTGACTGGAGTAGAGAAACACCACTCTGACTGACTGACCGACTGGAGTAGAGAAACACAGCTCTGACTGACTGTAGTAGTGAAACACCGCTCTGACTGACTGACTGGAGTAGAGAAACACAGCTCTGACTGACTGACTGGAGTAGAGAAACACCGCTCTGACTGACTGACTGGAGTAGAGAAACACAGCTCTCACTGACTGACTGGAGTAGAGAAACACAGCTCTGACTGACTGACTGGAGTAGAGAAACACCACTCTGACTGACTGACTGGAGTACAGAAACACAGCTCTGACTGACTGGAGTAGAGAAACACCGCTCTGACTGACTGACTGGAGTAGAGAAACACAGCTCTGACTCACTGACTGGAGTAGAGAAACACCACTCTGACTGACTGACTGGAGTAGAGAAACACAGCTCTGACTAACTGGAGTAGAGAAACACCACACTGACTGACTGACTGGAGTAGAGAAACACCACTCTGACTGACTGGAGTAGAGAAACACTGCTCTGACTGACTGGAGTAGAGAAACACCACTCTGACTGACTGACTGACTGGAGTAGAGAAACACCGGTCTGACTGACTGACTGGAGTTGAGAAACACAGCTCTGACTGACTGGAGTGGAGAAACACCGCTCTGACTGACTGACTGGAGTAGAGAAACACCGCTCTGACTGACTGACTGGAGTAGAGAAACACAGCTGTTACTGACTGACTGGAGTAGAGAAACAGTGCTCTGACTGACTGGAGTAGAGAAACACCGCTCTGACTGACTGACTGGAGTAGAGAAACACAGCTCTGACTGACTGGAGTAGAGAAACACCACTCTGACTGACTGACTGGAGTAGAGAAACATTGCTCTGACTGACTGGAGTAGAGAAACACCACTCTGACTGACTGGAGTAGAGAAACACCACTCTGACTGACTGACTAGAGTAGAGAAACATCACTCTGACTGACTGGAGTAGAGAAACACCACTCTGACTGACTGGAGTAGAGAAACACAGCTCTGACTGACTGACTGGAGTGGAGAATCACCACTCTGACTGACTGACTGGACTAGAGAAACACAGTTCTGAATGACTGGAGTAGAGAAACACCGCTCTGATTCACTGACTGGAGTAGAGAAACACCGCTCTGACTGACTGACTGGAGAAGAGAAACACCACTCTGACTGACTGACTGGAGTAGAGAAACACCGCTCTGACTGACTGACTGGAGTAGAGAAACACCGCTCTGACTGACTGACTGGAGTAGAGAAACACAGCTCTGACTGACTGACTGGAGTAGAGAAACACCGCTCTGACTGACTGACTGGAGTAGAGAAACACAGCTCTGACTGACTGACTGGAGTAGAGATAAACAGCTCTGACTGACTGACTGGAGTAGAGAAACACCGCTCTGACTGACTGACTGGAGTACAGAAACACAGCTCTGACTGACTGGAGTAGAGAAACACCACACTGACTGACTAGAGTAGAGAAACACAACTCTGACTGACTGGAGTAGAGAAACACAGCTCTGACTGACTGGAGTAGAGAAACACAGCTCCGACTGACTGACTGGAGTACAGAAACACAGCTCTGACTGACTGGAGTAGAGAAACACCAGTCTGACTGACTGGAGTAGAGAAACACCACTCTGACTGACTGACTAGAGTAGAGAAACATCACTCTGACTGACTGGAGTAGAGAAACACCACTCTGACTGACTGGAGTAGAGAAACACCGCTCTGACTGACTGACTGGAGTGGAGAAACACCGCTCTGACTGACTGACTGGAGTAGAGAAACACCACTCTGACTGACTGACTGGAGTAGAAAACACCGCTCTGACTGACTGACTGGAGTAGAGAAACACCACTCTGACTGACTGACTGGAGTAGAGAAACACAGCTCTGACTGACTGACTGGAGTAGAGAAACACCGCTCTGACTGACTGACTGGAGTAGAGAAACACCGCTCTGACTGACTGACTGGAGTAGAGATACACAGCTCTGACTGACTGACTGGAGTAGAGAAACACCGCTCTGACTGACTGACTGGAGTAGAGAAACACAGCTCCGACTGACTGACTGGAGTACAGAAACACCGCTCTGACTGACTGGAGTAGAGAAACACCACACTGACTGACTAGAGTAGAGAAACACAACTCTGACTGACTGGAGTAGAGAAACACAGCTCTGACTGACTGGAGTAGAGAAACACCGCTCCGACTGACTGACTGGAGTACAGAAACACAGCTCTGACTGACTGGAGTAGAGAAACACCACTCTGACTGACTGGAGTAGAGAAACACCACTCTGACTGACTGACTAGAGTAGAGAAACATCACTCTGACTGACTGGAGTAGAGAAACACCACTCTGACTGACTGGAGTAGAGAAACACAGCTCTGACTGACTGACTGGAGTGGAGAAACACCACTCTGACTGACTGACTGACTGGACTAGAGAAACACAGCTCTGACTGACTGGAGTAGAGAAACACCACTCTGACTGACTGACTGACTGGAGTAGAAAACACCGCTCTGACTGACTGACTGGAGTAGAAAACACCGCTCTGACTGACTGACTGGAGTAGAGAAACACCGCTCTGACTGACTGACTGGAGTAGAGAAACACAGCTCTGACTGACTGACTGGAGTAGAGATACACCGCTCTGACTGACTGCTGGAGTAGAGAAACACCGCTCTGACTGACTGACTGGAGTAGAGAAACACAGCTCTGACTGACTGACTGGAGTACAGAAACACAGCTCTGACTGACTGGAGTAGAGAAACACCACACTGACTGACTAGAGTAGAGAAACACAACTCTGACTGACTGGAGTAGAGAAACACCGCTCTGACTGACTGGAGTAGAGAAACACCACTCTGACTGACTGACTGGAGTAGAGAAACACCGCTCTGACTGACTGACTGGAGTAGAGAAACACCGCTCTGACTGACTGACTGGAGTAGAAAACACCGCTCTGACTGACTGACTGGAGTAGAGAAACACCGCTCTGACTGACTGACTGGAGTAGAGAAACACAGCTCTGACTGACTGACTGGAGTAGAGAAACACCGCTCTGACTGACTGACTGGAGTAGAGAAACACCGCTCTGACTGACTGACTGGAGTACAGAAACACAGCTCTGACTGACTGGAGTAGAAAACACCACACTGACTGACTAGAGTGAAAACACAACTCTGACTGACTGGAGTAGAGAAACACCGCTCTGACTGACTGGAGTAGAGAAACACAGCTCCGACTGACTGACTGGAGTACAGAAACACAGCTCTGACTGACTGGAGTAGAAACACCACTCTGACTGACTGGAGTAGAGAAACACCGCTCTGACTGACTGACTAGGTAGAGAAACACCACTCTGACTGACTGGAGTAGAGAAACACCGCTCTGACTGACTGGAGTAGAGAAACACAGCTCTGACTGACTGCTGGAGTGGAGAAACACCGCTCTGACTGACTGACTGGAGTAGAGAAACACCACTCTGACTGACTGACTGGAGTAGAGAAACACCGCTCTGACTGACTGACTGGAGTAGAGAAACACCGCTCTGACTGACTGACTGGAGTAGAAACACCGCTCTGACTGACTGACTGGAGTAGAGAAACACCGCTCTGACTGACTGACTGGAGTAGAGAAACACAGCTCTGACTGACTGACTGGAGTAGAGATACACAGCTCTGACTGACTGACTGGAGTAGAGAAACACCACTCTGACTGACTGGAGTAGAGAAACACCACTCTGACTGACTGACTAGAGTAGAGAAACATCACTCTGACTGACTGGAGTAGAGAAACACCACTCTGACTGACTGGAGTAGAGAAACACAGCTCTGACTGACTGACTGGAGTGGAGAATCACCACTCTGACTGACTGACTGGACTAGAGAAACACAGCTCTGAATGACTGGAGTAGAGAAACACCGCTCTGATTCACTGACTGGAGTAGAGAAACACCGCTCTGACTGACTGACTGGAGTAGAGAAACACCACTCTGACTGACTGACTGGAGTAGAGAAACACCGCTCTGACTGACTGACTGGAGTAGAGAAACACCGCTCTGACTGACTGACTGGAGTAGAGAAACACAGCTCTGACTGACTGACTGGAGTAGAGAAACACCGCTCTGACTGACTGACTGGAGTAGAGAAACACAGCTCTGACTGACTGACTGGAGTAGAGATAAACAGCTCTGACTGACTGACTGGAGTAGAGAAACACCGCTCTGACTGACTGACTGGAGTAGAGAAACACAGCTCCGACTGACTGACTGGAGTACAGAAACACAGCTCTGACTGACTGGAGTAGAGAAACACCACACTGACTGACTAGAGTAGAGAAACACAACTCTGACTGACTGGAGTAGAGAAACACAGCTCTGACTGACTGGAGTAGAGAAACACAGCTCCGACTGACTGACTGGAGTACAGAAACACAGCTCTGACTGACTGGAGTAGAGAAACACCACTCTGACTGACTGGAGTAGAGAAACACCACTCTGACTGACTGACTAGAGTAGAGAAACATCACTCTGACTGACTGGAGTAGAGAAACACCACTCTGACTGACTGGAGTAGAGAAACACAGCTCTGACTGACTGACTGGAGTGGAGAAACACCGCTCTGACTGACTGACTGGAGTAGAGAAACACCACTCTGACTGACTGACTGGAGTAGAGAAACACCGCTCTGACTGACTGACTGGAGTAGAGAAACACCGCTCTGACTGACTGACTGGAGTAGAAAACACAGCTCTGACTGACTGACTGGAGTAGAGAAACACCGCTCTGACTGACTGACTGGAGTAGAGAAACACAGCTCTGACTGACTGACTGGAGTAGAGATACACAGCTCTGACTGACTGACTGGAGTAGAGAAACACCGCTCTGACTGACTGACTGGAGTAGAGAAACACAGCTCCGACTGACTGACTGGAGTACAGAAACACAGCTCTGACTGACTGGAGTAGAGAAACACCACACTGACTGACTAGAGTAGAGAAACACAACTCTGACTGACTGGAGTAGAGAAACACAGCTCTGACTGACTGGAGTAGAGAAACACAGCTCCGACTGACTGACTGGAGTACAGAAACACAGCTCTGACTGACTGGAGTAGAGAAACACCACTCTGACTGACTGGAGTAGAGAAACACCACTCTGACTGACTGACTAGAGTAGAGAAACATCACTCTGACTGACTGGAGTAGAGAAACACCACTCTGACTGACTGGAGTAGAGAAACACAGCTCTGACTGACTGACTGGAGTGGAGAAACACCACTCTGACTGACTGACTGGACTAGAGAAACACAGCTCTGAATGACTGGAGTAGAGAAACACCACTCTGACTGACTGACTGACTGGAGTAGAGAAACACCGCTCTGACTGACTGACTGGAGTAGAGAACACAGCTCTGACTGACTGACTGGAGTAGAGAAACACCGCTCTGACTGACTGACTGGAGTAGAGAAACACAGCTCTGACTGACTGACTGGAGTAGAGATACACAGCTCTGACTGACTGACTGGAGTAGAGAAACACCGCTCTGACTGACTGACTGGAGTAGAGAAACACAGCTCCGACTGACTGACTGGAGTACAGAAACACAGCTCTGACTGACTGGAGTAGAGAAACACCACACTGACTGACTAGAGTAGAGAAACACAACTCTGACTGACTGGAGTAGAGAAACACAGCTCAGACTGACTGGAGTAGAGAAACACCACTCTGACTGACTGACTGGAGTAGAGAAACACCGCTCTGACTGACTGACTGGAGTAGAGAAACACCGCTCTGACTGACTGACTGGAGTAGAGAAACACCGCTCTGACTGACTGACTGGAGTAGAGAAACACCGCTCTGACTGACTGACTGGAGTAGAGAAACACCGCTCTGACTGACTGACTGGAGTAGAGAAACACCGCTCTGACTGACTGACTGGAGTAGAGAAACACCGCTCTGACTGACTGACTGGAGTAGAGAAACACCGCTCTGACTGACTGACTGGAGTAGAGAAACACAGCTCTGACTGACTGACTGGAGTAGAGATAAACACCGCTCTGACTGACTGACTGGAGTAGAGAAACACAGCTCCGACTGACTGACTGGAGTACAGAAACACAGCTCTGACTGACTGGAGTAGAGAAACACCACACTGACTGACTAGAGTAGAGAAACACAACTCTGACTGACTGGAGTAGAGAAACACAGCTCTGACTGACTGGAGTAGAGAAACACAGCTCCGACTGACTGACTGGAGTACAGAAACACAGCTCTGACTGACTGGAGTAGAGAAACACCACTCTGACTGACTGGAGTAGAGAAACACCACTCTGACTGACTGACTAGAGTAGAGAAACATCACTCTGACTGACTGGAGTAGAGAAACACCACTCTGACTGACTGGAGTAGAGAAACACAGCTCTGACTGACTGACTGGAGTGGAGAAACACCGCTCTGACTGACTGACTGGAGTAGAGAAACACCACTCTGACTGACTGACTGGAGTAGAGAAACACCGCTCTGACTGACTGACTGGAGTAGAGAAACACCGCTCTGACTGACTGACTGGAGTAGAGAAACACAGCTCTGACTGACTGACTGGAGTAGAGAAACACCGCTCTGACTGACTGACTGGAGTAGAGAAACACAGCTCTGACTGACTGACTGGAGTAGAGATACACAGCTCTGACTGACTGACTGGAGTAGAGAAACACCGCTCTGACTGACTGACTGGAGTAGAGAAACACAGCTCCGACTGACTGACTGGAGTACAGAAACACAGCTCTGACTGACTGGAGTAGAGAAACACCACACTGACTGACTAGAGTAGAGAAACACAACTCTGACTGACTGGAGTAGAGAAACACAGCTCTGACTGACTGGAGTAGAGAAACACAGCTCCGACTGACTGACTGGAGTACAGAAACACAGCTCTGACTGACTGGAGTAGAAACACCACTCTGACTGACTGGAGTAGAGAAACACCACTCTGACTGACTGACTAGAGTAGAGAAACATCACTCTGACTGACTGGAGTAGAGAAACACCACTCTGACTGACTGGAGTAGAGAAACACAGCTCTGACTGACTGACTGGAGTGGAGAAACACCACTCTGACTGACTGACTGACTGGACTAGAGAAACACAGCTCTGAATGACTGGAGTAGAGAAACACCACTCTGACTGACTGACTGACTGGAGTAGAGAAACACCGCTCTGACTGACTGACTGGAGTAGAGAAACACAGCTCTGACTGACTGACTGGAGTAGAGAAACACCGCTCTGACTGACTGACTGGAGTAGAGAAACACAGCTCTGACTGACTGACTGGAGTAGAGATACACAGCTCTGACTGACTGACTGGAGTAGAGAAACACAGCTCCGACTGACTGACTGGAGTACAGAAACACAGCTCTGACTGACTGACTGGAGTAGAGAAACACAGCTCCGACTGACTGACTGGAGTACAGAAACACAGCTCTGACTGACTGGAGTAGAGAAACACCACACTGACTGACTAGAGTAGAGAAACACAACTCTGACTGACTGGAGTAGAGAAACACAGCTCAGACTGACTGGAGTAGAGAAACACCACTCTGACTGACTGACTGGAGTAGAGAAACACCGCTCTGACTGACTGACTGGAGTAGAGAAACACCGCTCTGACTGACTGACTGGAGTAGAGAAACACAGCTCTGACTGACTGACTGGAGTAGAGAAACACCGCTCTGACTGACTGACTGGAGTAGAGAAACACAGCTCTGACTGACTGACTGGAGTAGAGATAAACAGCTCTGACTGACTGACTGGAGTAGAGAAACACCGCTCTGACTGACTGACTGGAGTAGAGAAACACAGATCCGACTGACTGACTGGAGTACAGAAACACAGCTCTGACTGACTGGAGTAGAGAAACACCACACTGACTGACTAGAGTAGAGAAACACAACTCTGACTGACTGGAGTAGAGAAACACAGCTCTGACTGACTGGAGTAGAGAAACACAGCTCCGACTGACTGACTGGAGTACAGAAACACAGCTCTGACTGACTGGAGTGAAAACACCACTCTGACTGACTGGAGTAGAGAAACACCACTCTGACTGACTGACTAGAGTAGAGAAACATCACTCTGACTGACTGGAGTAGAGAAACACCACTCTGACTGACTGGAGTAGAGAAACACAGCTCTGACTGACTGACTGGAGTGGAGAAACACCGCTCTGACTGACTGACTGGAGTAGAGAAACACCACTCTGACTGACTGACTGGAGTAGAGAAACACCGCTCTGACTGACTGACTGGAGTAGAGAAACACCGCTCTGACTGACTGACTGGAGTAGAGAAACACAGCTCTGACTGACTGACTGGAGTAGAGAAACACCGCTCTGACTGACTGACTGGAGTAGAGAAACACAGCTCTGACTGACTGACTGGAGTAGAGATACACAGCTCTGACTGACTGACTGGAGTAGAGAAACACCACTCTGACTGACTGGAGTAGAGAAACACCACTCTGACTGACTGACTAGAGTAGAGAAACATCGCTCTGACTGACTGGAGTAGAGAAACACCACTCTGACTGACTGGAGTAGAGATACACAGCTCTGACTGACTGACTGGAGTGGAGAAACACCACTCTGACTGACTGACTGACTGGACTAGAGAAACACAGCTCTGAATGACTGGAGTAGAGAAACACCACTCTGACTGACTGACTGGAGTAGAGAAACACCACTCTGACTGACTGACTGGAGTAGAGAAACACCGCTCTGACTCACTGACTGGAGTAGAGAAACACCGCTCTGACTGACTGACTGGAGTAGAGAAACACCACTCTGACTGACTGACTGGAGTAGAGAAACACCGCTCTGACTGACTGACTGGAGTAGAGAAACACCACTCTGACTGACTGACTGGAGTAGAGAAACACCGCTCTGACTTACTGACTGGAGTAGAGAAACACCGCTCTGACTGACTGACTGGAGTAGAGAAACACCACTCTGACTGACTGACTGGAGTAGAGAAACACCACTCTGACTGACTGACTGGAGTAGAGAAACACAGCTCTGACTGACTGGAGTAGAGAAACACCGCTCTGACTGACTGACTGGAGTAGAGAAACACAGCTCTGACTGACTGACTGGAGAAGAGAAACACCGCTCTGACTGACTGACTGGAGTAAGAAACACAGCTCTGACTGACTGACTGGAGTAGAGATACACAGCTCTGACTGACTGACTGGAGTAGAGAAACACCGCTCTGACTGACTGACTGGAGTAGAGAAACACAGCTCCGACTGACTGACTGGAGTACAGAAACACAGCTCTGACTGACTGGAGTAGAGAAACACCACACTGACTGACTAGAGTAGAGAAACACAACTCTGACTGACTGGAGTAGAGAAACACAGCTCTGACTGACTGGAGTAGAGAAACACCACACTGACTGAGTAGAGTAGAGAAACACAACTCTGACTGACTGGAGTAGAGAAACACCGCTCTGACTGACTGAGAGTAGAAAACACCACTCTGACTGACTGACTGGAGTAGAGAAACACCACTCTGACTGACTGGAGTAGAGAAACACTGTTCTGACTGACTGGAGTAGTGAAACACCACTCTGACTGACTGACTGGAGTAGAGAAACACAGCTCTGACTGACTGGAGTAGAGAAACACCGCTCTGACTGACTGACTGGAGTAGAGAAACGCAGCTCTGACTGACTGACTGGAGTAGAGAAACACTGCTCTGACTGACTGACTGGAGTAGAGAAACACCACTCTGACTGACTGGAGTAGAGAAACAGTGCTCTGACTGACTGGAGTAGAGAAACACCGCTCTGACTGACTGACTGGAGTAGAGAAACACAGCTCTGACTGACTGGAGTAGAGAAACACCACTCTGACTGACTGACTGGAGTAGAGAAACATCGCTCTGACTGACTGGAGTAGAGAAACACCACTCTGACTGACTGGAGTAGAGAAACACCACTCTGACTGACTGACTAGAGTAGAGAAACATCGCTCTGACTGACTGGAGTAGAGAAACACCACTCTGACTGACTGGAGTAGAGATACACAGCTCTGACTGACTGACTGGAGTGGAGAAACACCACTCTGACTGACTGACTGACTGGACTAGAGAAACACAGCTCTGAATGACTGGAGTAGAGAAACACCACTCTGACTGACTGACTGGAGTAGAGAAACACCGCTCTGACTCACTGACTGGAGTAGAGAAACACCGCTCTGACTGACTGACTGGAGTAGAGAAACACCACTCTGACTGACTGACTGGAGTAGAGAAACACCGCTCTGACTGACTGACTGGAGTAGAGAAACACCACTCTGACTGACTGACTGGAGTAGAGAAACACCGCTCTGACTCACTGACTGGAGTAGAGAAACACCGCTCTGACTGACTGACTGGAGTAGAGAAACACCACTCTGACTGACTGACTGGAGTAGAGAAACACCACTCTGACTGACTGACTGGAGTAGAGAAACACAGCTCTGACTGACTGGAGTAGAGAAACACCGCTCTGACTGACTGACTGGAGTAGAGAAACACAGCTCTGACTGACTGACTGGAGTAGAGAAACACCACTCTGACTGACTGACTGGAGTAGAGAAACACAGCTCTGACTGACTGACTGGAGTAGAGAAACACAGCTCTGACTGACTGACTGGAGTAGAGAAACACCGCTCTGACTGACTGACTGGAGTAGAGAAACACCACTCTGACTGACTGACTAGAGTAGAGAAACATCGCTCTGACTGACTGGAGTAGAGAAACACCACTCTGACTGACTGGAGTAGAGATACACAGCTCTGACTGACTGACTGGAGTGGAGAAACACCACTCTGACTGACTGACTGACTGGACTAGAGAAACACAGCTCTGAATGACTGGAGTAGAGAAACACCACTCTGACTGACTGACTGGAGTAGAGAAACACCACTCTGACTGACTGACTGGAGTAGAGAAACACCGCTCTGACTCACTGACTGGAGTAGAGAAACACCGCTCTGACTGACTGACTGGAGTAGAGAAACACCACTCTGACTGACTGACTGGAGTAGAGAAACACCGCTCTGACTGACTGACTGGAGTAGAGAAACACCACTCTGACTGACTGACTGGAGTAGAGAAACACCGCTCTGACTGACTGACTGGAGTAGAGAAACACCACTCTGACTGACTGACTGGAGTAGAAAACACAGCTCTGACTGACTGGAGTAGAGAAACACCGCTCTGACTGACTGACTGGAGTAGACAAACACCGCTCTGACTGACTGACTGGAGTAGAGAAACACAGCTCTGACTGACTGGAGTAGAGAAACACCGCTCTGACTGACTGACTGGAGTAGACAAACACAGCTCTGACTGACTGACTGGAGTAGAGAAACACCACTCTGACTGACTGACTGGAGTAGAGAAACACAGGTCTGACTGACTGACTGGAGTAGAGAAACACAGCTCTGACTGACTGACTGGAGTAGAGAAACACCGCTCTGACTGACTGACTGGAGTAGAGAAACACCACTCTGACTGACTGACTGGAGTAGAGAAACACCGCTCTGACTCACTGACTGGAGTAGAGAAACACCACTCTGACTGACTGACTGACTGGAGTAGAGAAACACAGCTCTGACTGACTGTAGTAGTGAAACACCGCTCTGACTGACTGACTGGAGTAGAGAAACACAGCTCTGACTGACTGACTGGAGTAGAGAAACACCGCTCTGACTGACTGACTGGAGTAGAGAAACACAGCTCTCACTGACTGACTGGAGTAGAGAAACACAGCTCTGACTGGCTGACTGGAGTAGAGAAACACCACTCTGACTGACTGACTGGAGTACAGAAACACAGCTCTGACTGACTGGAGTAGAGAAACACCACAATGACTGACTAGAGTAGAGAAACACAACTCTGACTGACTGGAGTAGAGAAACACAGCTCTGACTGACTGGAGTAGAGAAACACCGCTCTGACTGACTGACTAGAGTAGAGAAACACAGCTCTGACTCACTGACTGGAGTAGAGAAACACCACTCTGACTGACTGACTGGAGTAGAGAAACACAGCTCTGACTGACTGGAGTAGAGAAACACCACACTGACTGACTGACTGGAGTAGAGAAACACCACTCTGACTGACTGGAGTAGAGAAACACTGCTCTGACTGACTGGAGTAGAGAAACACCACTCTGACTGACTGGAGTAGAGAAACACAGCTCCGACTGACTGACTGGAGTACAGAAACACAGCTCTGACTGACTGGAGTAGAGAAACACCACTCTGACTGACTGGAGTAGAGAAACACCACTCTGACTGACTGACTAGAGTAGAGAAACATCACTCTGACTGACTGGAGTAGAGAAACACCACTCTGACTGACTGGAGTAGAGAAACACAGCTCTGACTGACTGACTGGAGTGGAGAAACACCGCTCTGACTGACTGACTGGAGTAGAGAAACACCACTCTGACTGACTGACTGGAGTAGAGAAACACCGCTCTGACTGACTGACTGGAGTAGAGAAACACCGCTCTGACTGACTGACTGGAGTAGAGAAACACAGCTCTGACTGACTGACTGGAGTAGAGAAACACCGCTCTGACTGACTGACTGGAGTAGAGAAACACAGCTCTGACTGACTGACTGGAGTAGAGATACACAGCTCTGACTGACTGACTGGAGTAGAGAAACACCACTCTGACTGACTGGAGTAGAGAAACACCACTCTGACTGACTGACTAGAGTAGAGAAACATCGCTCTGACTGACTGGAGTAGAGAAACACCACTCTGACTGACTGGAGTAGAGATACACAGCTCTGACTGACTGACTGGAGTGGAGAAACACCACTCTGACTGACTGACTGACTGGACTAGAGAAACACAGCTCTGAATGACTGGAGTAGAGAAACACCACTCTGACTGACTGACTGGAGTAGAGAAACACCACTCTGACTGACTGACTGGAGTAGAGAAACACCGCTCTGACTCACTGACTGGAGTAGAGAAACACCGCTCTGACTGACTGACTGGAGTAGAGAAACACCACTCTGACTGACTGACTGGAGTAGAAAACACCGCTCTGACTGACTGACTGGAGTAGAGAAACACCACTCTGACTGACTGACTGGAGTAGAGAAACACCGCTCTGACTTACTGACTGGAGTAGAGAAACACCGCTCTGACTGACTGACTGGAGTAGAGAAACACCACTCTGACTGACTGACTGGAGTAGAGAAACACCACTCTGACTGACTGACTGGAGTAGAGAAACACAGCTCTGACTGACTGGAGTAGAGAAACACCGCTCTGACTGACTGACTGGAGTAGAGAAACACAGCTCTGACTGACTGACTGGAGAAGAGAAACACCGCTCTGACTGACTGACTGGAGTAGAGAAACACAGCTCTGACTGACTGACTGGAGTAGAGATACACAGCTCTGACTGACTGACTGGAGTAGAGAAACACCGCTCTGACTGACTGACTGGAGTAGAGAAACACCGCTCCGACTGACTGACTGGAGTACAGAAACACAGCTCTGACTGACTGGAGTAGAGAAACACCACACTGACTGACTAGAGTAGAGAAACACAACTCTGACTGACTGGAGTAGAGAAACACAGCTCTGACTGACTGGAGTAGAGAAACACCACACTGACTGAGTAGAGTAGAGAAACACAACTCTGACTGACTGGAGTAGAGAAACACAGCTCTGACTGACTGGAGTAGAGAAACACCACTCTGACTGACTGACTGGAGTAGAGAAACACCACTCTGACTGACTGGAGTAGAGAAACACTGTTCTGACTGACTGGAGTAGTGAAACACCACTCTGACTGACTGACTGGAGTAGAGAAACACAGCTCTGACTGACTGGAGTAGAGAAACACCGCTCTGACTGACTGACTGGAGTAGAGAAACGCAGCTCTGACTGACTGACTGGAGTAGAGAAACACTGCTCTGACTGACTGACTGGAGTAGAGAAACACCACTCTGACTGACTGGAGTAGAAAACAGTGCTCTGACTGACTGGAGTAGAGAAACACCGCTCTGACTGACTGACTGGAGTAGAAACACAGCTCTGACTGACTGGAGTAGAGAAACACCACTCTGACTGACTGACTGGAGTAGAGAAACACCGCTCTGACTGACTGGAGTAGAAAACACCACTCTGACTGACTGGAGTAGAGAAACACCACTCTGACTGACTGACTAGAGTAGAGAAACATCGCTCTGACTGACTGGAGTAGAGAAACACCACTCTGACTGACTGGAGTAGAGATACACAGCTCTGACTGACTGACTGGGTGGAGAAACACCACTCTGACTGACTGACTGACTGGACTAAAACACCGCTCTGACTGACTGGAGTAGAAACACCACTCTGACTGACTGACTGGAGTGAAAACACCGCTCTGACTCACTGACTGGAGTAGAAAACACCGCTCTGACTGACTGACTGGAGTGGAGAAACACCACTCTGACTGACTGACTGGAGTAAGAAACACCACTCTGACTGACTGACTGGAGTAGAAAACACAGCTCTGACTGACTGGAGTAGAGAAACACCGCTCTGACTGACTGACTGGAGTAGAAAACACCGCTCTGACTGACTGACTGGAGTAGAGAAACACCACTCTGACTGACTGACTGGAGTAAGAAACACCGCTCTGACTGACTGACTGGAGTAGAGAACACAGCTCTGACTGACTGACTGGAGTAGAGAAACACCGCTCTGACTGACTGACTGGAGTAAAACACCACTCTGACTGACTGACTAGGTAGAGAAACATCGCTCTGACTGACTGGAGTAGAGAAACACCACTCTGACTGACTGGAGTAGAGATACACAGCTCTGACTGACTGACTGGAGTGGAGAAACACCACTCTGACTGACTGACTGACTGGACTAAAAACACAGCTCTGAATGACTGGAGTAGAAAACACCACTCTGACTGACTGACTGGAGTAAAAACACCACTCTGACTGACTGACTGGAGTAGAAAACACCGCTCTGACTCACTGACTGGAGTAGAAAACACCGCTCTGACTGACTGACTGGAGTAGAGAAACACCACTCTGACTGACTGACTGGAGTAGAAAACACCGCTCTGACTGACTGACTGGAGTAAGAAACACCACTCTGACTGACTGACTGGGTAGAAAACACCACTCTGACTGACTGACTGGGTAAGAAACACCACTCTGACTGACTGACTGGAGTAAAAACACAGCTCTGACTGACTGGAGTAGAAAACACCGCTCTGACTGACTGACTGGAGTAGACAAACACAGCTCTGACTGACTGACTGGAGTAAAAACACCACTCTGACTGACTGACTGGAGTAAAAACACAGCTCTGACTGACTGACTGGAGTAGAGAAACACAGCTCTGACTGACTGACTGGAGTAGAAAACACCGCTCTGACTGACTGACTGGAGTAAAAACACCACTCTGACTGACTGACTGGAGTAAGAAACACCGCTCTGACTCACTGACTGGAGTAAAAACACCACTCTGACTGACTGACTGACTGGAGTAGAAAACACAGCTCTGACTGACTGTAGTAGTGAAACACCGCTCTGACTGACTGACTGGAGTAAAAACACAGCTCTGACTGACTGACTGGAGTAGAGAAACACCGCTCTGACTGACTGACTGGAGTAAAAACACAGCTCTCACTGACTGACTGGAGTAGAAACACAGCTCTGACTGGCTGACTGGAGTAGAAAACACCACTCTGACTGACTGACTGGAGTACAAAACACAGCTCTGACTGACTGGAGTAGAGAAACACCACACTGACTGACTAGGTAGAAAACACAACTCTGACTGACTGGAGTAGAAAACACAGCTCTGACTGACTGGAGTAAAAACACCGCTCTGACTGACTGACTAGGTAGAGAAACACAGCTCTGACTCACTGACTGGAGTAGAAAACACCACTCTGACTGACTGACTGGAGTAAAAACACAGCTCTGACTGACTGGAGTAAGAAACACCACACTGACTGACTGACTGGAGTAAAACACCACTCTGACTGACTGGAGTAAACACTGCTCTGACTGACTGGAGTAAAAACACCACTCTGACTGACTGACTGCTGGAGTAGAAAACACCGCTCTGACTGACTGACTGGAGTAAAACACCACTCTGACTGACTGACTGACTGGAGTAGAGAAACACAGCTCTGACTGACTGTAGTAGTGAAACACCACTCTGACTGACTGACTGGAGTAGAAAACACCACTCTGACTGACTGACCGACTGGAGTAGAAACACAGCTCTGACTGACTGTAGTAGTGAAACACCGCTCTGACTGACTGACTGGAGTAGAAACACAGCTCTGACTGACTGACTGGAGTAAAAACACCGCTCTGACTGACTGACTGGAGTAGAGAAACACAGCTCTCACTGACTGACTGGAGTAAGAAACACAGCTCTGACTGACTGACTGGAGTAAGAAACACCACTCTGACTGACTGACTGGAGTACAGAAACACAGCTCTGACTGACTGGAGTAGAAAACACCGCTCTGACTGACTGACTGGAGTAAAACACAGCTCTGACTCACTGACTGGAGTAGAAAACACCACTCTGACTGACTGACTGGAGTAGAAAACACAGCTCTGACTAACTGGAGTAGAAAACACCACACTGACTGACTGACTGGAGTAGAAAACACCACTCTGACTGACTGGAGTAGAGAAACACTGCTCTGACTGACTGGAGTAGAGAAACACCACTCTGACTGACTGACTGACTGGAGTAAAAACACCGGTCTGACTGACTGACTGGAGTTGAGAAACACAGCTCTGACTGACTGGAGTGGAGAAACACCGCTCTGACTGACTGACTGGAGTAGAAAACACCGCTCTGACTGACTGACTGGAGTAGAAAACACAGCTCTGACTGACTGACTGGAGTAAAAACACCACTCTGACTGACTGACTGGAGTACAGAAACACAGCTCTGACTGACTGGAGTAGAAAACACCGCTCTGACTGACTGACTGGAGTAGAAAACACAGCTCTGACTCACTGACTGGGTAGAAAACACCACTCTGACTGACTGACTGGAGTAAAAACACCGCTCTGACTAACTGGAGTAGAGAAACACCACACTGACTGACTGACTGGAGTAAGAAACACCACTCTGACTGACTGGAGTAGAAAACACTGCTCTGACTGACTGGAGTAGAAAACACCACTCTGACTGACTGACTGACTGGAGTAAAAACACCGGTCTGACTGACTGACTGGAGTTGAGAAACACAGCTCTGACTGACTGGAGTGGAGAAACACCGCTCTGACTGACTGACTGGAGTAAAACACCGCTCTGACTGACTGACTGGAGTAAAAACACAGCTGTTACTGACTGACTGGAGTAGAGAAACAGTGCTCTGACTGACTGGAGTAGAGAAACACCGCTCTGACTGACTGACTGGAGTAGAAAACACAGCTCTGACTGACTGGAGTAAAAACACCACTCTGACTGACTGACTGGAGTAGAGAAACATTGCTCTGACTGACTGGAGTAAAAACACCACTCTGACTGACTGGGTAAAAACACCACTCTGACTGACTGACTAGGTAGAAAACATCACTCTGACTGACTGGAGTAGAAAACACCACTCTGACTGACTGGAGTAAAAACACAGCTCTGACTGACTGACTGGGTGGAGAATCACCGCTCTGACTGACTGACTGGACTAAGAAACACCGCTCTGAACTGACTGGAGTAGAGAAACACCGCTCTGATTCACTGACTGGAGTAGAAAACACCGCTCTGACTGACTGACTGGAGTAAAAACACCGCTCTGACTGACTGACTGGAGTAAAAACACCGCTCTGACTGACTGACTGGAGTAGAAAACACCGCTCTGACTGACTGACTGGAGTAGAAAACACAGCTCTGACTGACTGACTGGAGTAAACACCGCTCTGACTGACTGACTGGAGTAAAAACACAGCTCCGACTGACTGACTGGAGTACAGAAACACAGCTCTGACTGACTGGAGTAGAAAACACCACACTGACTGACTAGGTAAAAACACAACTCTGACTGACTGGAGTAGAGAAACACCGCTCTGACTGACTGGAGTAGAAAACACAGCTCCGACTGACTGACTGGAGTACGAAACACAGCTCTGACTGACTGGAGTAGAAAACACCACTCTGACTGACTGGAGTAGAGAAACACCACTCTGACTGACTGACTAGGTAGAAAACATCACTCTGACTGACTGGAGTAGAAAACACCACTCTGACTGACTGGAGTAGAAAACACAGCTCTGACTGACTGACTGGAGTGGAGAAACACCGCTCTGACTGACTGACTGGAGTAAGAAACACCACTCTGACTGACTGACTGGAGTAAAAACACCGCTCTGACTGACTGACTGGAGTAGAAACACCGCTCTGACTGACTGACTGGAGTAGAAAACACCGCTCTGACTGACTGACTGGAGTGAAAACACCGCTCTGACTGACTGCTGGAGTAGAAAACACAGCTCTGACTGACTGACTGGAGTAGAGATACACCGCTCTGACTGACTGACTGGAGTAGAAAACACCGCTCTGACTGACTGACTGGAGTAGAAAACACAGCTCCGACTGACTGACTGGAGTACAAAACACAGCTCTGACTGACTGGAGTAGAAAACACCACACTGACTGACTAGGTAAAAACACAACTCTGACTGACTGGAGTAGAAAACACAGCTCTGACTGACTGGAGTAGAAAACACCGCTCCGACTGACTGACTGGGTACAAAACACAGCTCTGACTGACTGGAGTAGAAAACATCACTCTGACTGACTGGAGTAGAAAACACCACTCTGACTGACTGGAGTAAGAAACACCGCTCTGACTGACTGACTGGAGTGGAGAAACACCACTCTGACTGACTGACTGACTAGAGAAACACAGCTCTGTGACTGGAGTAGAAAACACCGCTCTGACTGACTGACTGGAGTAGAAACACCGCTCTGACTCACTGACTGGAGTAAAAACACCACTCTGACTGACTGACTGGAGTAAGAAACACCGCTCTGACTGACTGGAGTAGAAAACACCGCACTGACTGACTGACTGGAGTAAAAACACCACTCTGACTGACTGGGTAGAAAACACTGCTCTGACTGACTGGAGTAGAGAAACACCACTCTGACTGACTGACTGACTGGAGTAAAAACACCGGTCTGACTGACTGACTGGAGTTGAAAACACAGCTCTGACTGACTGGGTGGAGAAACACCACTCTGACTGACTGACTGGAGTAGAAAACACCGCTCTGACTGACTGACTGGAGTACGAAACACAGCTTTACTGACTGACTGGAGTAGAAAACAGTGCTCTGACTGACTGGAGTAGAGAAACACCGCTCTGACTGACTGACTGGAGTAAAACACCGCTCTGACTGACTGGAGTAGAAAACACCACTCTGACTGACTGACTGGAGTAAAAACATTGCTCTGACTGACTGGAGTAAAAACACCACTCTGACTG
Source organism: Salmo salar (assembly GCF_905237065.1). NCBI lineage: Eukaryota > Metazoa > Chordata > Actinopteri > Salmoniformes > Salmonidae > Salmo > Salmo salar. The sequence continues at coordinate 25,987 of NW_025550071.1, read as the reverse complement.
ACTGGAGTAGAAAACACCACTCTGACTGACTGACTAGAGTGAAAACATCACTCTGACTGACTGGAGTAAACACCACTCTGACTGACTGGAGTAGAAAACACAGCTCTGACTGACTGACTGGAGTGGAGAATCACCACTCTGACTGACTGACTGGACTAAAAACACCGCTCTGACATGACTGGAGTAAGAAACACCGCTCTGATCACTGACTGGAGTAGAAACACCGCTCTGACTGACTGACTGGAGTAAAAACACCACTCTGACTGACTGACTGGATAAAAACACCGCTCTGACTGACTGACTGGAGTAAAAACACCGCTCTGACTGACTGACTGGAGTAGAAAACACAGCTCTGACTGACTGACTGGAGTAGAAACACCGCTCTGACTGACTGACTGGGTAAAACACCGCTCCGACTGACTGACTGGAGTACAGAAACACCGCTCTGACCTACTGGAGTAACACCACTCTGACTGACTAGAGTAAGAAACACAACTCTGACTGACTGGAGTAGAGAAACACCGCTCTGACTGACTGGAGTAGAGAAACACCGCTCCGACTGACTGACTGGAGTACAGAAACACCGCTCTGACTGACTGGAGTAGAGAAACACCACTCTGACTGACTGGAGTAGAAAACACCACTCTGACTGACTGACTGGGTAAGAAACATCACTCTGACTGACTGGAGTAGAGAAACACCACTCTGACTGACTGGAGTAGAGAAACACAGCTCTGACTGACTGACTGGAGTGGAGAAACACCGCTCTGACTGACTGACTGGAGTAGAAACACCACTCTGACTGACTGACTGGAGTAAAAACACCGCTCTGACTGACTGACTGGAGTAAGAAACACCGCTCTGACTGACTGACTGGAGTAAGAAACACCGCTCTGACTGACTGACTGGAGTAGAAAACACCGCTCTGACTGACTGACTGGAGTAAGAAACACCGCTCTGACTGACTGACTGGAGTAGAGATACACAGCTCTGACTGACTGACTGGAGTAAAAACACCGCTCTGACTGACTGACTGGAGTAAAAACACCGCTCTGACTGACTGACTGGAGTACAGAAACACCGCTCTGACTGACTGGAGTAGAGAAACACCACACTGACTGACTAGGTAGAGAAACACAGCTCTGACTGACTGGAGTAGAAAACACAGCTCTGACTGACTGGATAAAAACACCGCTCCGACTGACTGACTGGAGTACAGAAACACCGCTCTGACTGACTGGAGTAAGAACACCGCTCTGACTGACTGGAGTAGAAAACACCACTCTGACTGACTGGAGTAGAGAAACACCGCTCTGACTGACTGACTGGAGTGGAGAAACACCACTCTGACTGACTGACTGACTGGACTAGAAAACACAGCTCTGAATGACTGGAGTAAAAACACCGCTCTGACTGACTGACTGGAGTAGAAACACCGCTCTGACTCACTGACTGGAGTAAGAAACACCGCTCTGACTGACTGACTGGAGTAGAGAAACACCGCTCTGACTGACTGGAGTAGAGAAACACCACTCTGACTGACTGACTGGAGTAAAAACACCACTCTGACTGACTGGAGTGAAACACTGCTCTGACTGACTGGAGTAGAGAAACACCACTCTGACTGACTGACTGAGGAGTAGAAAACACCGGTCTGACTGACTGACTGGAGTAAGAAACACCACTCTGACTGACTGACTGCTGGAGTAAAACACAGCTCTGACTGACTGTAGTAGTAGAAACACCACTCTGACTGACTGACTGACTGGAGTAAAAACACCACTCTGACTGACTGACCCTGGATAAAACACCGCTCTGACTGACTGTAGTAGTGAAACACCGCTCTGACTGACTGACTGGAGTAAGAAACACAGCTCTGACTGACTGACTGGAGTAAGAAACACCGCTCTGACTGACTGACTGGAGTAAGAAACACCGCTCTCACTGACTGACTGGAGTAAAAACACCGCTCTGACTGACTGACTGGAGTAGAAAACACCACTCTGACTGACTGACTGGAGTACAGAAACACCGCTCTGACTGACTGGAGTAGAGAAACACCGCTCTGACTGACTGACTGGAGTAGAAAACACCGCTCTGACTCACTGACTGGGTAGAGAAACACCACTCTGACTGACTGACTGGAGTAGAGAAACACAGCTCTGACTAACTGGAGTAGAAAACACCACTCTGACTGACTGACTGGAGTAGAGAAACACCGCTCTGACTGACTGGAGTAGAAAACACTGCTCTGACTGACTGGAGTAAGAAACACCACTCTCTGACTGACTGACTGGAGTAGAAAACACCGCTCTGACTGACTGACTGGAGTAGAAACACAGCTCTGACTGACTGGAGTAGAAACACCACTCTGACTGACTGACTGGAGTAAAAACATTGCTCTGACTGACTGAGTAAAAACACCACTCTGACTGACTGGAGTAGAGAAACACCGCTCTGACTGACTGACTAGGTAAGAAACATCACTCTGACTGACTGGAGTAGAAAACACCACTCTGACTGACTGGAGTAGGAAACACACTCTGACTGACTGACTGGAGTGGAGAATCACCACTCTGACTGACTGACTGGACTAGAAAACACCGCTCTGACTGACTGGAGTAGAGAAACACCGCTCTGACTCACTGACTGGAGTAGAAAACACCGCTCTGACTGACTGACTGGAGTAAAAACACCACTCTGACTGACTGACTGGAGTAGAAAACACCGCTCTGACTGACTGACTGGAGTAGAGAAACACCGCTCTGACTGACTGACTGGGTAAACACAGCTCTGACTGACTGACTGGAGTAGAGAAACACCGCTCTGACTGACTGACTGGAGTAAGAAACACAGCTCTGACTGACTGACTGGAGTAGAGATAAACAGCCTCTGACTGACTGACTGGAGTAGAAAACACCGCTCTGACTGACTGACTGGAGTAGAAAACACAGCTCCGACTGACTGACTGGAGTACGAAACACAGCTCTGACTGACTGGAGTAGAGAAACACCACACTGACTGACTGGAGTAAAAACACAACTCTGACTGACTGGAGTAAAAACACCGCTCTGACTGACTGGAGTAGAAAACACCGCTCTGACTGACTGACTGGAGTACAGAAACACAGCTCTGACTGACTGGAGTAGAGAAACACCACTCTGACTGACTGGAGTGAAAACACCACTCTGACTGACTGACTAGAGTAGAGAAACACCACTCTGACTGACTGGAGTAAAAACTCCGCTCTGACTGACTGGAGTAGAGAAACACAGCTCTGACTGACTGACTGGAGTGGAGAAACACCGCTCTGACTGACTGACTGGAGTAAAAACACCACTCTGACTGACTGACTGGAGTAAGAAACACCGCTCTGACTGACTGACTGGAGTAGAAAACACCGCTCTGACTGACTGACTGGAGTAAAAACACCGCTCTGACTGACTGACTGGAGTAAAAACACCGCTCTGACTGACTGACTGGAGTAGAGAAACACAGCTCTGACTGACTGACTGGAGTAGAGATACACCGCTCTGACTGACTTACTGGAGTAGAAAACACCGCTCTGACTGACTGACTGGAGTAGAAACACAGCTCCGACTGACTGACTGGAGTACGAAACACAGCTCTGACTGACTGGAGTAAAAACACCACACTGACTGACTGGAGTAGAAACACCACTCTGACTGACTGGAGTAAAACACCGCTCTGACTGACTGGAGTAAAACACCGCTCCGACTGACTGACTGGAGTACAGAAACACAGCTCTGACTGACTGGAGTAGAGAAACACCGCTCTGACTGACTGGAGTAAAACACCACTCTGACTGACTGACTGGAGTAGAGAAACACCACTCTGACTGACTGGGTAAAACACCACTCTGACTGACTGGAGTAGAAAACACCGCTCTGACTGACTGACTGGAGTGGAGAAACACCACTCTGACTGACTGACTGACTGGACTAGAAAACACCGCTCTGACTGACTGGAGTAGAAAACACCGCTCTGACTGACTGACTGGAGTAGAAAACACAGCTCTGACTCACTGACTGGAGTAGAGAAACACCACTCTGACTGACTGACTGGAGTAGAAAACACAGCTCTGACTGACTGAGAGTAGGAAACACCGCTCTGACTGACTGACTGGAGTAAAAACACCGCTCTGACTGACTGACTGGAGTAGAAACACCGCTCTGACTGACTGACTGGAGTAAAACACAGCTCTGACTAACTGGAGTAGAAAACACCACACTGACTGACTGACTGGAGTAGAAACACCACTCTGACTGACTGGAGTAGAAAACACTGCTCTGACTGACTGGAGTAAGAAACACCGCTCTGACTGACTGACTGACCGGAGTAGAAAACACCGGTCTGACTGACTGACTGGAGTTGAGAAACACAGCTCTGACTGACTGGAGTGGAGAAACACCGCTCTGACTGACTGACTGGAGTAGAAAACACCGCTCTGACTGACTGCTGGAGTAGAAAACACCGCTGTTACTGACTGACTGGAGTAGAGAAACAGTGCTCTGACTGACTGGAGTAGAGAAACACCGCTCTGACTGACTGACTGGAGTAAGAAACACAGCTCTGACTGACTGGAGTAAAAACACCACTCTGACTGACTGACTGGAGTAGAGAAACATTGCTCTGACTGACTGGAGTAGAGAAACACCACTCTGACTGACTGGAGTAAAAACACCACTCTGACTGACTGACTAGGTAGAGAAACATCACTCTGACTGACTGGAGTAGAAAACACCACTCTGACTGACTGGGTAAGAAACACAGCTCTGACTGACTGACTGGAGTGGAGAATCACCACTCTGACTGACTGACTGGACTAGAAAACACCGCTCTGAATGACTGGAGTAGAAAACACCGCTCTGATTCACTGACTGGAGTAGAGAAACACCGCTCTGACTGACTGACTGGAGTAAAACACCACTCTGACTGACTGACTGGAGTAAGAAACACCGCTCTGACTGACTGACTGGAGTAGAAAACACCGCTCTGACTGACTGACTGGAGTAGAAAACACAGCTCTGACTGACTGACTGGAGTAGAAAACACCGCTCTGACTGACTGACTGGAGTAGAAACACCGCTCTGACTGACTGACTGGAGTAGAGATAAACAGCTCTGACTGACTGACTGGAGTAGAAAACACCGCTCTGACTGACTGACTGGAGTAGAGAAACACAGCTCCGACTGACTGACTGGAGTAAAACACAGCTCTGACTGACTGGAGTAGAAAACACCACACTGACTGACTAGGTAAAACACAACTCTGACTGACTGGAGTAGAGAAACACCGCTCTGACTGACTGGAGTAGAAACACCGCTCCGACTGACTGACTGGAGTACAGAAACACCGCTCTGACTGACTGGAGTAGAGAAACACCACTCTGACTGACTGGAGTAGAAAACACCACTCTGACTGACTGACTAGAGTAGAAAACATCACTCTGACTGACTGAGAGTAGAAAACACCACTCTGACTGACTGGAGTAGAAAACACAGCTCTGACTGACTGACTGGGTGGAGAAACACCGCTCTGACTGACTGACTGGAGTAAGAAACACCACTCTGACTGACTGACTGGAGTAGAAACACCGCTCTGACTGACTGACTGGAGTAAAACACCGCTCTGACTGACTGACTGGAGTAAAAACACAGCTCTGACTGACTGACTGGAGTAGAAAACACCGCTCTGACTGACTGACTGGAGTAAGAAACACCGCTCTGACTGACTGACTGGAGTAGAGATACACAGCTCTGACTGACTGACTGGAGTAGAAAACACCGCTCTGACTGACTGACTGGAGTAAAAACACCGCTCCGACTGACTGACTGGAGTACAAAACACAGCTCTGACTGACTGGAGTAGAAAACACCACACTGACTGACTAGAGTAGAAAACACAACTCTGACTGACTGAGAGTAGAGAAACACCGCTCTGACTGACTGGAGTAAAAACACAGCTCCGACTGACTGACTGGAGTACAAACACAGCTCTGACTGGCTGGAGTAAAACATCACTCTGACTGACTGGAGTAGAAAACACCGCTCTGACTGACTGGAGTAGAAAACACAGCTCTGACTGACTGACTGGAGTGGAGAAACACCACTCTGACTGACTGCGACGGACTAGAAAACACAGCTCTGACTGACTGGAGTAGAAAACACCGCTCTGACTGACTGACTAGGTAAAACACAGCTCTGACTCACTGACTGGAGTAGAAAACACCACTCTGACTGACTGACTGGAGTAGAAACACAGCTCTGACTGACTGGAGTAGAAAACACCACACTGACTGACTGACTGGAGTAAAAACACCACTCTGACTGACTGGAGTAGAGAAACACTGCTCTGACTGACTGGAGTAGAAAACACCACTCTGACTGACTGACTGACTGGAGTAAACACCGGTCTGACTGACTGACTGGAGTAGAGAAACACCACTCTGACTGACTGACTGCTGGAGTAAAAACACAGCTCTGACTGACTGTAGTAGTGAAACACCACTCTGACTGACTGACTGACTGGAGTAGAGAAACACCACTCTGACTGACTGCCCTGGAGTAGAAACACAGCTCTGACTGACTGTAGTAGTGAAACACCGCTCTGACTGACTGACTGGAGTAGAAACACAGCTCTGACTGACTGACTGGAGTAGAAAACACCGCTCTGACTGACTGACTGGGTAAAAACACAGCTCTCACTGACTGACTGGAGTAGAAACACCGCTCTGACTGACTGACTGGAGTAAAAACACCACTCTGACTGACTGACTGGAGTACAGAAACACCGCTCTGACTGACTGGAGTAGAAAACACCGCTCTGACTGACTGACTGGAGTAGAAAACACCGCTCTGACTCACTGACTGGAGTAGAGAAACACCACTCTGACTGACTGACTGGAGTAGAAAACACAGCTCTGACTAACTGGAGTAGAAAACACCACTCTGACTGACTGACTGGAGTAGAGAAACACCACTCTGACTGACTGGAGTAGAAAACACTGCTCTGACTGACTGGAGTAGAAAACACCACTCTGACTGACTGACTGGAGTAAAAACACCGCTCTGACTGACTGACTGGAGTAGAAAACACAGCTCTGACTGACTGGAGTAGAAAACACCACTCTGACTGACTGACTGGAGTAGAAAACATTGCTCTGACTGACTGGAGTAGAAAACACCACTCTGACTGACTGGGTAAAAACACCACTCTGACTGACTGACTAGAGTAGAGAAACATCACTCTGACTGACTGGAGTAGAAAACACCACTCTGACTGACTGGAGTAAAAACACAGCTCTGACTGACTGACTGGAGTGGAGAATCACCACTCTGACTGACTGACTGGACTAGAAAACACAGCTCTGAATGACTGGAGTAGAAAACACCGCTCTGATTCACTGACTGGAGTAGAAAACACCGCTCTGACTGACTGACTGGAGTAGAAAACACCACTCTGACTGACTGACTGGAGTAAAAACACCGCTCTGACTGACTGACTGGAGTAGAAAACACCGCTCTGACTGACTGACTGGAGTAGAAAACACAGCTCTGACTGACTGACTGGAGTAGAGAAACACCGCTCTGACTGACTGACTGGATAGAGAAACACAGCTCTGACTGACTGACTGGAGTAGAGATAAACAGCTCTGACTGACTGACTGGAGTAGAGAAACACCGCTCTGACTGACTGACTGGAGTAGAAAACACAGCTCCGACTGACTGACTGGAGTACAGAAACACAGCTCTGACTGACTGGAGTAGAAAACACCACACTGACTGACTAGAGTAGAAAACACAACTCTGACTGACTGGAGTAAAAACACAGCTCTGACTGACTGGAGTAGAAAACACAGCTCCGACTGACTGACTGGAGTACGAAACACAGCTCTGACTGACTGGAGTAGAGAAACACCACTCTGACTGACTGGAGTAGAGAAACACCACTCTGACTGACTGACTGGAGTAGAAAACATCACTCTGACTGACTGGAGTAAGAAACACCGCTCTGACTGACTGGAGTAGAAACACAGCTCTGACTGACTGACTGGAGTGGAAAACACCGCTCTGACTGACTGACTGGAGTAGAGAAACACCGCTCTGACTGACTGACTGGAGTAGAAAACACCGCTCTGACTGACTGACTGGAGTAAAAACACCGCTCTGACTGACTGACTGGAGTAAGAAACACAGCTCCGACTGACTGACTGGAGTAAGAAACACAGCTCTGACTGACTGGAGTAGAGAAACACCACACTGACTGACTAGAGTAGAAAACACAACTCTGACTGACTGGAGTAGAAACACCGCTCTGACTGACTGGAGTAAAAACACAGCTCCGACTGACTGACTGGAGTACAGAAACACAGCTCTGACTGACTGGAGTAGAAAACACCACTCTGACTGACTGGAGTAAGAAACACCACTCTGACTGACTGACAGAGTAGAAAACATCACTCTGACTGACTGGAGTAAAACACCACTCTGACTGACTGGAGTAGAAACACAGCTCTGACTGACTGACTGGAGTGGAGAAACACCGCTCTGACTGACTGACTGGAGTAAAAACACCACTCTGACTGACTGACTGGAGTAAAAACACCGCTCTGACTGACTGACTGGAGTAAAAACACCGCTCTGACTGACTGACTGGAGTAGAAAACACCGCTCTGACTGACTGACTGGAGTAGAGAAACACCGCTCTGACTGACTGACTGGGTAAAAACACAGCTCTGACTACTGACTGGAGTAGAGATACACAGCTCTGACTGACTGACTGGAGTAGAAACACCGCTCTGACTGACTGACTGGAGTAGAAACACAGCTCCGACTGACTGACTGGAGTACAGAAACACAGCTCTGACTGACTGGAGTAGAAAACACCACACTGACTGACTAGAGTAGAAAACACAACTCTGACTGACTGGAGTAAAAACACAGCTCTGACTGACTGGAGTAGAAAACACAGCTCCGACTGACTGACTGGAGTACAGAAACACAGCTCTGACTGACTGGAGTAAAACATCACTCTGACTGACTGGAGTAGAAAACACCACTCTGACTGACTGGAGTAAAAACACAGCTCTGACTGACTGACTGGAGTGGAGAAACACCACTCTGACTGACTGACTGCTGGACTAGAGAAACACGCTCTGAATGACTGGAGTAGAAAACACCGCTCTGACTGACTGACTAGAGTAGAAAACACCGCTCTGACTCACTGACTGGAGTAAAACACCACTCTGACTGACTGACTGGAGTAAAACACCGCTCTGACTGACTGGAGTAGAGAAACACCACACTGACTGACTGACTGGAGTAAAACACCACTCTGACTGACTGGAGTAGAAAACACTGCTCTGACTGACTGGAGTAAAAACACCACTCTGACTGACTGACTGACTGGAGTAAAAACCGGTCTGACTGACTGACTGGAGTAGAGAAACACCACTCTACTGACTGACTGACGGAGTAAAACACAGCTCTGACTGACTGTAGTAGTGAAACACCACTCGACTGACTGACTGGAGTAGAGAAACACCACTCTGACTGACTGACCGTGGATAGAAACACAGCTCTGACTGACTGTAGTAGTGAAACACCGCTCTGACTGACTGACTGGAGTAGAAAACACAGCTCTGACTGACTGACTGGAGTAAGAAACACCGCTCTGACTGACTGACTGGAGTAGAGAAACACAGCTCTCACTGACTGACTGGAGTAGAAAACACAGCTCTGACTGACTGACTGGAGTAAAAACACCACTCTGACTGACTGACTGGAGTACAAAACACAGCTCTGACTGACTGGAGTAGAGAAACACCGCTCTGACTGACTGACTGGAGTAAGAAACACAGCTCTGACTCACTGACTGGAGTAGAAAACACCACTCTGACTGACTGACTGGATGAAAACACCGCTCTGACTAACTGGAGTAGAAAACACCACACTGACTGACTGACTGGAGTAGAAAACACCACTCTGACTGACTGGAGTAGAAAACACTGCTCTGACTGACTGGAGTAGAGAAACACCACTCTACTGACTGACTGACTGGAGTAGAAAACACCGGTCTGACTGACTGACTGGAGTAGAAACACCGCTCTGACTGACTGGAGTAGAGAAACACCGCTCTGACTGACTGACTGGAGTAGAGAAACACTGCTCTGACTGACTGGAGTAGAGAAACACCACTCTGACTGACTGGAGTAAAAACACCACTCTGACTGACTGACTAGAGTAGAAAACATCACTCTGACTGACTGGAGTAGAAAACACCACTCTGACTGACTGGAGTAGAGAAACACAGCTCTGACTGACTGACTGGAGTGGAGAATCACCACTCTGACTGACTGACTGGACTAGAGAAACACAGCTCTGAATGACTGGAGTAGAAACACCGCTCTGATTCACTGACTGGAGTAGAAAACACCGCTCTGACTGACTGACTGGAGTAGAAAACACCACTCTGACTGACTGACTGGAGTAGAGAAACACCGCTCTGACTGACTGACTGGAGTAGAAACACCGCTCTGACTGACTGACTGGAGTAAAAACACCGCTCTGACTGACTGACTGGAGTAGAGAAACACCGCTCTGACTGACTGACTGGAGTAGAAAACACCGCTCTGACTGACTGACTGGAGTAGAGATAAACACTCTGACTGACTGACTGGAGTAGAAAACACCGCTCTGACTGACTGCTGGAGTAAGAAACACAGCTCCGACTGACTGACTGGAGTACAAAACACAGCTCTGACTGACTGGGTACAAAACACCACACTGACTGACTAGGTGAAAACACAACTCTGACTGACTGGAGTAGAAAACACAGCTCTGACTGACTGGAGTAGAGAAACACAGCTCCGACTGACTGACTGGAGTACAAAACACAGCTCTGACTGACTGGAGTAGAAAACACCACTCTGACTGACTGGAGTAGAGAAACACCACTCTGACTGACTGACTAGAGTAGAAAACATCACTCTGACTGACTGGAGTAGAGAAACACCACTCTGACTGACTGGAGTAGAAACACCGCTCTGACTGACTGACTGGGTGAAAACACCGCTCTGACTGACTGACTGGAGTAAGAAACACCACTCTGACTGACTGACTGGAGTAAGAAACACCGCTCTGACTGACTGACTGGAGTAGAAAACACCGCTCTGACTGACTGACTGGAGTAAGAAACACCGCTCTGACTGACTGACTGGAGTAAAACACCGCTCTGACTGACTGACTGGAGTAGAAACACAGCTCTGACTGACTGACTGGAGTAGAGATACACAGCTCTGACTGACTGACTGGAGTAAAAACACCGCTCTGACTGACTGACTGGAGTAGAAAACACAGCTCCACTGACTGACTGGAGTACAAAACACAGCTCTGACTGACTGGAGTAGAAAACACCACACTGACTGACTGGTAAAACACAACTCTGACTGACTGGAGTAAAAACACCGCTCTGACTGACTGGAGTAAGAAACACCGCTCCGACTGACTGACTGGAGTACAAAACACAGCTCTGACTGACTGGAGTAGAAAACACCACTCTGACTGACTGGAGTAGAGAAACACCACTCTGACTGACTGACTAGAGTAAAACATCGCTCTGACTGACTGGAGTAGAGAAACACCACTCTGACTGACTGGAGTAGAGAAACACAGCTCTGACTGACTGACTGGAGTGGAGAAACACCACTCTGACTGACTGACTGCTGGACTAGAAACACAGCTCTGACTGACTGGAGTAGAAAACACCGCTCTGACTGACTGACTGGAGTAGAGAAACACAGCTCTGACTCACTGACTGATAAAACACCACTCTGACTGACTGACTGGAGTAGAAAACACAGCTCTGACTGACTGGGTAGAAACACCACACTGACTGACTGACTGGGTAGAAAACACCACTCTGACTGACTGGAGTAACACTCTCTGACTGACTGGAGTAGAAAACACCGCTCTGACTGACTGACTGACTGGAGTGAAACACCGCTCTGACTGACTGACTGGAGTAGAAAACACCACTCTGACTGACTGACTGGAGTAGAAAACACCGCTCTGACTGACTGTGTAGTGAAACACCACTCTGACTGACTGACTGACTGGAGTAGAAAACACCACTCTGACTGACTGACCGCTGGATAAAAACACAGCTCTGACTGACTGTAGTAGTGAAACACCGCTCTGACTGACTGACTGGAGTAGAAAACACAGCTCTGACTGACTGACTGGAGTAGAAAACACCGCTCTGACTGACTGACTGGGTAGAAAACACCGCTCTCACTGACTGACTGGAGTAGAGAAACACAGCTCTGACTGACTGACTGGAGTAGAAAACACCACTCTGACTGACTGACTGGAGTACAGAAACACAGCTCTGACTGACTGGAGTAGAAAACACCGCTCTGACTGACTGACTGGAGTAGAGAAACACCGCTCTGACTCACTGACTGGAGTAGAGAAACACCACTCTGACTGACTGACTGGAGTAGAGAAACACAGCTCTGACTAACTGGAGTAGAGAAACACCACACTGACTGACTGACTGGAGTAGAGAAACACCACTCTGACTGACTGGAGTGAGAAACACTGCTCTGACTGACTGGAGTAGAGAAACACCACTCTGACTGACTGACTGACTGGAGTAGAGAAACACCGGTCTGACTGACTGACTGGAGTTGAGAAACACAGCTCTGACTGACTGGAGTGGAGAAACACCGCTCTGACTGACTGACTGGAGTAGAGAAACACCGCTCTGACTGACTGACTGGGTAAAAACACAGCTGTTACTGACTGACTGGAGTAGAGAAACACTGCTCTGACTGACTGGAGTAGAGAAACACCACTCTGACTGACTGACTGGAGTAAAAACACCGCTCTGACTGACTGACTGGAGTAGAAAACACCACTCTGACTGACTGACTGGAGTGAGAAACACAGCTCTGACTGACTGTAGTAGTAAACACCACTCTGACTGACTGACTGGAGTAGAAAACACCACTCTGACTGACTGACCGATGGAGTAGAGAAACACCGCTCTGACTGACTGTAGTAGTAAACACCGCTCTGACTGACTGACTGGAGTAGAGAAACACCGCTCTGACTGACTGACTGGAGTAGAAAACACCGCTCTGACTGACTGACTGGAGTAGAGAAACACAGCTCTGACTGACTGACTGGAGTAAGAAACACCGCTCTGACTGACTGACTGGAGTAGAGAAACACCACTCTGACTGACTGACTGGAGTACAGAAACACCGCTCTGACTGACTGGAGTAGAGAAACACCGCTCTGACTGACTGACTGGAGTAAAAACACCGCTCTGACTCACTGACTGGAGTAGAAAACACCACTCTGACTGACGACTGGAGTAGAAACACCGCTCTGACTAACTGGAGTAGAGAAACACCACTCTGACTGACTGACTGGAGTAGAAAACACCGCTCTGACTGACTGGAGTAGAAAACACTGCTCTGACTGACTGGAGTAGAAAACACCACTCTGACTGACTGACTGACTGGAGTAGAAAACACCGCTCTGACTGACTGACTGGAGTAGAAAACACAGCTCTGACTGACTGGAGTGGAGAAACACCGCTCTGACTGACTGACTGGAGTAGAGAAACACCGCTCTGACTGACTGACTGGAGTAGAGAAACACAGCTCTGACTGACTGACTGGAGTAGAAAACAGCGCTCTGACTGACTGGAGTAGAAAACACCGCTCTGACTGACTGACTGGAGTAGAGAAACACCGCTCTGACTGACTGGGAGTAAAAACACCACTCTGACTGACTGACTGGAGTAGAAAACATTGCTCTGACTGACTGGAGTAAGAAACACCACTCTGACTGACTGGAGTAGAGAAACACCACTCTGACTGACTGACTAGAGTAGAGAAACATCAGCTCTGACTGACTGGAGTAGAAAACACCGCTCTGACTGACTGGAGTAGAGAAACACAGCTCTGACTGACTGACTGGAGTGGAGAATCACCCTCTGACTGACTGACTGGACTAGAAAACACAGCTCTGATGACTGGAGTAGAGAAACACCGCTCTGACTCACTGACTGGAGTAGAAAACACCACTCTGACTGACTGACTGGAGTAGAAAACACCACTCTGACTGACTGACTGGAGTAAAAACACCGCTCTGACTGACTGACTGGAGTAGAGAAACACCGCTCTGACTGACTGACTGGAGTAGAGAAACACAGCTCTGACTGACTGACTGGAGTGAAAACACCGCTCTGACTGACTGACTGGAGTAAAAACACAGCTCTGACTGACTGACTGGAGTAGAGATAACACCGCTCTGACTGACTGACTGGAGTAGAAAACACCGCTCTGACTGACTGACTGGAGTAGAGAAACACCGCTCCGACTGACTGACTGGGTACAAAACACAGCTCTGACTGACTGGAGTAGAGAAACACCACACTGACTGACTAGAGTAGAAAACACAACTCTGACTGACTGGAGTAGAAAACACAGCTCTGACTGACTGGAGTAGAGAAACACCGCTCTGACTGACTGACTGGAGTACAGAAACACAGCTCCGACTGACTGACTGGAGTACAAAACACCGCTCTGACTGACTGGAGTATAACACCACTCTACTACTGGAGTAAAAACACCACTCTGACTGACTGACTGTGGGTAGAAAACACCGCTCTGACTGACTGACTGGAGTAAACACCGCTCTGACTGACTGACTGGAGTAAACACCGCTCTGACTGACTGACTGGAGTGAGAAACACCGCTCTGACTGACTACTAGTAGAAAACACCTCTGACTGACTGACTGGAGTAAAAACACCGCTCTGACTGACTGGCTGGAGTAAAAACACGCTCTGACTGACTGACTGGAGTACAAAACACAGCTCTGACTGACTGGAGTAGAGAAACACCACTCACTGACTGACTGGAGTAAAAACACCACTCTGACTGACTGGGTAAAAACACAGCTCTGACTGACTGTAGTAGTGAAACACCGCTCTGACTGACTGACTGGAGTAAGAAACACAGCTCTGACTGACTGACTGGAGTAAAAACACCGCTCTGACTGACTGACTGGAGTAAGAAACACAGCTCTCACTGACTGACTGGGTAGAAAACACAGCTCTGACTGACTGACTGGAGTAAAAACACCACTCTGACTGACTGACTGGAGTACAGAAACACAGCTCTGACTGACTGGAGTAGAAAACACCGCTCTGACTGACTGACTGGAGTAAAAACACAGCTCTGACTCACTGACTGGAGTAGAAAACACCACTCTGACTGACTGACTGGAGTAAGAAACACAGCTCTGACTAACTGGAGTAAAACACCACACTGACTGACTGACTGGATAGAAAACACCACTCTGACTGACTGGAGTAGAAAACACTGCTCTGACTATGGAGTAAGAAACACCACTCTGACTGACTGACTGACTGGATAGAAACACCGGTCTGACTGACTGACTGGAGTTGAAAACACAGCTCTGACTGACTGGAGTGGAGAAACACCGCTCTGACTGACTGACTGGAGTAAAAACACCGCTCTGACTGACTGCTGGAGTAAAACACAGCTGTTACTGCTACTGAGTAACAGTGCTCTGACTGACTGGAGTAAACTCCGCTCTGACTGACTGACTGGAGTAAGAAACACAGCTCTGACTGACTGGAGTAGAAAACACCACTCTGACTGACTGACTGGAGTAGAGAAACATTGCTCTGACTGACTGGAGTAAAAACACCACTCTACTGACTGGAGTAAAACACCACTCTGACTGACTGACTAGAGTAAGAAACATCACTCTGACTACTGGAGTAGAGAAACACCACTCTGACTGACTGGAGTGAAAACACAGCTCTGACTGACTGACTGGAGTGGAGAATCACCACTCTGACTGACTGACTGACTAGAAAACACAGCTCTACTGACTGGAGTGAAAACACCGCTCTGACTCACTGACTGGATAGAGAAACACCGCTCTGACTGACTGACTGGAGTAAACACCACTCTGACTGACTGCTGGAGTAGAAACACCGCTCTGACTGACTGGGTAAAACACCGCTCTGACTGACTGACTGGAGTAGAACACCGCTCTGACTGACTGACTGGAGTAGAACACCGCTCTGACTGACTGACTGGAGTAGAGAAACACCGCTCTGACTACTGACTGGAGTAGATACACAGCTCTGACTGACTGGAGTAGAAAACACCGCTCTGACTGACTGACTGGAGTAGAGAAACACCGCTCCGACTACTGACTGGACTACAAAACACAGCTCTGACTGACTGGAGTAAGAACACCACTCACTACTGCTAGAGTAGAAAACACCACTCTGACTGACTGGAGTAGAAACACCGCTCTGACTCTGGAGTGAACACAGCTCCGACTGACTGACTGGAGTACAGAAACACCGCTCCGACTGACTACTGGAGTACAGAAACACCGCTCTGACTACTGATAAAAACACCACTCTGACTGACTGAGTAGAAAACACCACTCTGACTGCGACTGGAGTAGAAAACACCGCTCTGACTGACTGACTGGAGTAGAGAAACACCGCTCTGACTGACTGACTGGAGTAGAGAATCACCGCTCTGACTGACTGACTGGAGTAAAAACACCCTCTGACTACTGACTGGATAGAAACACAGCTCTGACTGACTGACTGGCGTAGAACACCGCTCTGACTGACTGACTGGAGTAGAGAAACACCGCTCCGACTACTGACTGGAGTAACACCCTCTGACTGACTGGGTAAAAACCTCACTAGGTAACACATACTACTGATAAACACCGCTCAACGACTGGAGTAAACACCACTCTACTGACTGACTGGAGTAGAAAACCCTCTGACTGACTGACTGGAGTAAAACACCGCTCTGACTACTGACTGGAGTAGGATACACACTCTGACTGACTGACTGTAAGAAACACCGCTCTGACTGACTGACTGGAGTAAAAACACCCGCTCCACTGACTGACTGGATAAACACGCTCTGACTGACTGAGTAGAAAACACCACACTACTGACTAGAGTAGAACACACCTCTGACTGACTGGAGTAGAGAACACAGCTCTGACTGACTGGAGTAGAAAACACCGCTCCACTACTCTGATAAACACAGCCCTGACTGACTTAGAAACACCACTCTGACTGACTGGAGTAAAAACACCACTCTGACTACTACTAGGTAAGAAACATCCTCTGACTGACTGGGTAAAAACACCACTCTGACTGCTGGAGTAGAGAAACACAGCTCTGACTGACTGCTGGAGTGGAGAAACACCGCTCTGACTGACTGACTGGAGTAAAAACACCACTCTGACTGACTGACTGATAAAACCCGCTCTGACTGACTGACTGATGAAACACCGCTTACTACTGACTGGAGTAGAAAACACAGCTCTACTGACTGACTGGTAAAACACCGCTCTGACTACTGACTGGATAAGAAACACAGCTCTGACTGACTGACTGATAGAGATACACAGCTCTGACTGACTGACTGGAGTAAAACACCACTTACTGACTAGTAAGAACACCACTCTACTACCACTAGAGTAGAGAAACATCCCTCTGACTGACTGGAGTAGAAAACACCACTCTGACTGACTGGAGTAAGAAACCAGCTCTGACTGACTGCTGGAGTGGAAATCACCCTCTGACTACTGACTACTAGAAACACAGCTCTGAATGACTGGAGTAGAAACACCGCTCTGATTCACTGACTGGAGTAGAAACACCGCTCTGACTACACTTGGATAGAAAACACCGCTCTGACTGACTGATGGAGTAAGAAACACCGCTCTGACTGACTGACTGGAGTAGAGAAACACCGCTCTGACTGACTGACTGGATAGAGAAACACAGCTCTGACTGACTGACTGGAGTAAAAACACCGCTCTGACTGACTGATGTAGAGATACACAGCTCTGACTGACTGACTGGTAAACACCGCTCTACTACTATGGAGTAAAACACACTCCGACTGACTACTGAGTCAAAACACAGCTCTGACTGACTGTAGGAAACACCACACTGACTGACTAGAGTAGAAAACACAACTCTGACTGACTGGATAGGAAACACAGCTCTGACTGACTGGAGTAGAAAACACCTCCACTACTGGAGTAAGAAACACAGCTCTGACTGACTGGAGTAGAGAAACACCAGCTCTGACTGACTGGAGTAGGAAACACCGCTCTGACTGACTGACTGGAGTAGAGAAACACCGCTCTGACTGACTGGAGTAAAACACCGCTCTACTGACTGGCGTAGAAAACACCACTCTACTACTACTGAGTGGAACCCGCTCTACTGACTTGAGTAGAGAAACACCCTCTGACTACTGACTGGATAACACCCTCTGACTGACTGACTGGAGTAGAAACACCGCTCTGACTGACTACTGGATAACACCTCTGATACTATCCTTGTTAGTAGAGAAACACCGCTCTGACTGACTGACTGGAGTAGAATACACCGCTCTGACTGACTGACTGGAGTAAAAAACACCGCTCTGACTGACTGACTGGAGTAAAAACACAGCTCCTGACTGACTGAGTACAAAACACCGCTCTGACTGATGGAGTAGAAAACACCACCTACTGACTGACTAGATAAAAACACAGCTCTGACTGACTGGAGTAGAGAAACCTCTGACTGACTGGAGTAGAGAAACACAGCTCTGACTGACTGACTGGATAGGAAACACCACTCGTGACTGACTGGAGTGAAACACCGCTCTGACTGACTGATAACACCGCTCTGACTGACTGACTGATAACACCTCTACTGACTGACTGAGTAGAAACACCGCTCTGACTGACTGACTGGTAAAAACCTCTGACTGCTGACTGGATAAAAACACCGCTCTGACTGACTACTGAGTAGATAAACACCCTCTACTGACTGACGAGTAGAAAACACCGCTCTGACTACGACTGGAGTAGAAACACCGCTCTGACTGACTGATGGGTCAACACAGCTCTACTGACTGCTGATAAACCCCTCTGACTGACTGACTGGATAGAACACCACTCTCACTACTGCGATGAAAACACAGCTCTGACTGACTGATAGAAAACACCGCTCCCACTGACTGACTGGAGTACAAACACCGCTCTACTGACTGACTGATAAAACACCACTCTGACTGACTGATGGATACCCGCTCTGACTGACTGACTAGAGTAAAAACACCCTCTGACTGACTATAAAAACACCGCTCTGACGACTGTGTAAAACCCTCTACTGAGGTGGAACACCGCTCTGACTGTGACTGGAGTAACACCTTACTACTGGGTAACACCGCTCTGACTACTGTAAAAACACCGCTCTGACTGACTGGCTGGAGTAAGAACACCCTCTGACTGACTATAAAAACACCCTCTACTGACTGACTGAGTAAAACACAGCTCTGACTGACTGACTGAGTAGAGATACACCCTGACTGACTGACTGACTGGACTAGAGAAACACCGCTCTGACTGACTGGATAAAAACACCGCTCTGACTGACTGACTATAGAACACCGCTCTGCTACTGACTGAGTAGAAAACACACTCTGACTGACTCTATAAACACCCTCTGACTGACTGACTGGAGTAAAATCACCACTCTGACTATGATCAGAGAAACACAGCTCTACTGACTGACTGGAGTAAAACACCTCTGACTCACTGACTGGATACACCCTCTGACTGACTGACTGATAAAAACACCGCTCTACTGACTGACTGAGTAAAAACACGCTCTGACTACTGACTGTGACACCGCTCTGACTGACTGACTGGAGTAGATAAACACCGCTCTGACTGACTGACTGGAGTAAAAACACCGCTCTGACTGACTGATGATAACCTCTCTCTGACTTAGAGAAAACCCTCTGACTGACTACTGGAGTAACACCTTACTGACGTAAAACACCCTGACTGTATGATCAACCGCTCTGATGCTTATAAACACCTCTGACTGATGTGGGTAAACCGCTCTACTGACTGATGATAAGACCTCTGACTGACTGAGTAAAAACACCGCTCTGACTGACTGTGAGTAAACCTCTCCTAAACCCTCTGACTACTGACTGGGTAACCGCTCTACTACTGATGGTAAACACCCCTCACTCTACTGATGAAAACACCTCTACTACTGTAAACACCACTCTGACTATGGTCCTCTTACTGGAAGAAAACCTCTATACTTCTCACTGACTGGTAAAACACCTCTGACTATAAAACTCTACTGACTTAAACACCGCTCTGACTGACTGACTGGAGTACAAACCTTATACTGTGGAGTAAAACCGCTCTGACTGACTGGACTAATAACACCACTCTACTTGAGAAACATCCCTCTGACTGACTGGAGAAGAAACAGCTCTGACTGACTGACTGATAGAGAAACACCGCTCTGACTACTGACTGGAGTAAAACACCTCTATATGTGAAACACCGCTCTACTGACTGGGAAAACACCGCTCCTGACTGACTGTGAGTAAAACACCTCTCACTACTGATGTAAAACATCTGACTCTGCCCCTCTTCTGATCAAAACACCGCTCCAGTACTGACTGATAAGAAACACCGCTCTGACTACTGGATAAAACACCACTCTGACTGTGTATACATTCGACTATGGAGTAAAACACCCTTGACTACTGGAGTAAGAAACACCGCTCTACTGACTATAGTGGAAACCCTCTCTTTCTGGACTAGAAACATCTATGACTTAACCCTCTGACTATGACTGGAGTAGAGAAACACCCTCTGACTGACTTGATAAAAACACCGCTCTGACTGACTGTGATAAAAACACAGCTCTGACTACTGACTGAGTAAAACACCCTCTACTACTCTGTAAACACCGCTCTGACTGACGACTGGTGACACGTCTACTACTTAGATAACACCGCTCTGACGACACCGCTCTGACTGCTACTGGTAGAACACCACTCTGACTACTACTGATGGGAACACCGCTCTGACTACTACTGCTAGAAAACACACTCTGACTGCTACTGGTAAAACACGCTCTGACTGACTGACTGGAGTAGAAAACACCGCTCTACACTATGTACCCTCTGATTAAAACACGCTCTGACTGATGATGGAGTAAGAAACACCGCTCCGACTGACTGACTGGTACAGAGCACCCCCTCTACTGACTGACTGATAGAAAACACCGCTCTGACTGACTGACTGAGTAAACACCTCTTGAAGAAACACCGCTCTGACTACTATAAAAGCACCCTCCGACTGACTACTGATACCCTCTGCTTTAAACACCACTCTGACTACTGACTGGAGTAAACCCGCTCTGACTGACTGCTGAGTCAAACACCCGCTCTGACTGACTCTGAGTCAAAACACCACTCTGACTGACTCTGCTGGAGTACAGAAACACCGCTCTGACTGATGTATAAAAACACCGCTCTGACTATGACTGATAAAAACACCGCTCCTACTACTGACTGGAGTAAAACACCCTCTACTGACTGATGGTAACTCTGACTTTTAGTAAAACACCGCTCTGACTACTGACTGATAAACCCTCTATATATAAAACTCTTACTGCTGATAACACAGCTCTGACTGACTTGAGAAACACCATCTGACTACTGCTGATAGAAACACCGCTCTGACTGTGAACACCGCTCTGACCTGACTTAACTCTGGCTCAGCTGACTGGATACAAAACACCGCTCTGACTGATGTGAGTAGAGAAACACCTCTGTGATGATGGGTAAAGCACACGCTCTGACTGACTACTAACACCTCTACTACTCTGAGTAAAACCCTCTGTGATGTAACACCGCTCTGACTGACTGATGGAGTAGAAAACACGCTCTACTATCTTATTCTGATTACTTACTATATTAAACACCGCTCTGCTCACACTTAAAACACCGCTCTACTACTACTGATAAAAACCTACTACTTGATGACAACACCGCTCATGACTGACTGACTGGAGTAGGAGAAACACCGCTCTACTACTGTCACACCGCTACAAGACTACTATGTAAAACACAGCTCTGACTACTCGACTGGACTAAAAACACCCTCTGACTGACTGATGAGTAAAACACAGCTCCTGACTGACTGGTAAACCTTCTGACTGGAGTAGAACACCACTCTGACTACTATTGAACACAACTCCTGACTACTGGATACAGTCAACCCTTCATACTACTGAGTAGAGACACCGCTCCGACTGACTGGCTGGAGGTACAGAAACACCGGCTCTGACTGACTGTAGAAACACCGCTCTCTGACTGACTGGAGTAAAACACTCGGCTCTGACTACTACTAATAAAAACATCCTACTCTGACTACACTCTCTTTTAAAAACACCGTCTATTGACTGAGTAAAAGCATTCTGACTACCTTACTTAACTCATACTGCTGATACACTCTACTACTCATTGAGAAACTCTACTTTACTATGTATAACCGCTCTACTACTACTGAGTAGAAACACGCTCTGACTACTACTAAGAACCTCGCTCTACTACTATTAACACCCTCTATATTACAGTCTACTATTAGAACCTACTGTGAATTACTACTTGAAACACAGCTCCAACTACTGAGTAAAAACCTCTACTGACTGACTGATAGAAACACCGCTCTGACTACTATTAAACCGCTCTGACTACTATTACCAGCTCTACTACTTATCTCCTACTTATAAAACACCGCTCTACTACTACTGATACCGCTCTACTTATCACCGCTCTACTACTATAACACTCCACTACTATGTCAGCTTGCGTAACCCCTCTCTGACTGACTTAGAACACATCGCTGTCTGAGTGGAAAGCACCGCTCTGACTGACTGAGTAGAGAACACGCTCCACTACTACTGATCAAAACCCCTCTACTATCTGTAAAACACCATTACTGACTATGATAACACACTCTGACTGACTATATCCCTCTACTATTTCCCATCCACTACTACTGTCGCAATATACACCACTCTATTACCTCTACTACTACTACTAAACCCGCTCTATACTATATAAAAACACCACTCCTGACTGACTACTGAGTAGAGAAACACCGCTCTGACTACTGACTGGAGTAGAAAACACCGCTCTGACTCACTACTGATAGAAAACACCGCTCTACTACTACTGATAGAACACCGCTCTACTACTACTGATAGAAACACCGCTCTACTGATACTGAGTAAACACCGCTCTGACTACTACTGAGTAAAAACACAGCTCTGACTCACTGACTGGAGTAAATACACCGCTCTGACTACTGACTGTAAGAGAAACCACCGCTCTACTACTACTGTAAACACCACTCACTACTACTGATACTACTACTGATAACACCACTACTACTATAACACACAGCTCCTGACTACTGGACTAGAAAACACCGTCTACTGGATAGAGAAACAGCCTCCGAACTACTATGAGTACAGAAACGACACAGCTCCTGACTGACTGGATAGAAAACACCACTCTGACTACTGATAGAAACACCACTCTACTACTACTATAAAAACATCACTCTGACTCCGACTGGAGTAGAGAAACACCACTCTGACTACTGAGTAGAAACACAGCTCTGACTGACTGACTGGAGTGGAAAAACACCACTCTACTACTACTACTAACTAAAACACGTCTAATACTGGATAGAGAACACCACCACTCTACTGACTGACTACTGAGTGAAACACCGCTCTGACTGACTACTGATAAAAACACGCTCTACTACTGACTGTAGAGATACACAGCTCCTGACTGACTGACTGAGTAGAAAACCCCTCTACTGACTGACTGAGTAAGAAAACACAGCTCCACTGACTGACTGGAGTACAAAACACAGCTCTACTACTGGAGTAGAAACACCCACTGACTGACTAATAAAAGAAACACAACTCTGACTACTGGAGTAACACATTCTGACTATATAAACAGCTCCAAACTGACTGAGCTGGAGTACAAAACACAGCTCTGACTACTGTACACCACTCTGACTGACTGGAGTAGAAAACACCACTCTGACTACTAACTGATACACTCTGACTACTGAGTAGTTATTAAAACACATCTGACTACTATGAAATCCACTCTTCTCACTACTATGACTACTTAAATGGATAAACACCGCTCTGACTACTTAAAACACCGCTCACAATTTGACTGACTACTGATAAAACACCGCTCTGACTGACTACTGATAATAAACACACTCTGTCCACTACTGAAAAAACACCGCTCTGACTACTACAATAGAAAACACGCTCTCCTCTGCAATGAAACACAGCTCTACTACTACTGATACAAACTCTTAACACGCCCACTACTATAAAACAAATCACTGAGTCAATTGTTAAAACACCACTCTCTACCCATAGATAAACACCGCTCTACTACTATACATTGCTACTACTTGAAAACACCACTCTACTACTACTATAACACCGCTCTGACTGACTGACTATAAACATCTACTATTAGAGAAAACACGCAGCTCATTGACTGACTGGAGTAGAAAACACCTCTCTGACTGACTACTGGAGTAGACAACACAGCTCCACTACTACTGTCGAACCGCTCTTACTGACTGCAGAAACACATTGATATTTAAAACACCTCCACTACTGACTGTCAGAAACGCTCTACTACTGTAAACAACACTACTCAAACACTCTATAAACACAGCTCTACTATTTAAGAAAACACCCATCTCCGACTGACTGACTAGAGTAGAAAACATCAGCTCTGACTGACTGATAAATTTTTTAGAAACACCTCTACTACTTTAACATTCAATTCTGACTATGGGTGGAAAACCCGCTCTACTACTGACTGATGAAAACTGCCTCTGACCTACTGACTACTGATAAACACCGCTCTGACTACTACTATAAACACCCTCCTACTACTACTGATAAAAACACGGCTCTGACTGACTGACTGGAGTAGAGAAACACCGCTCTGACTACTACTGATACCCTCTCTGACTGACTGGAGTAAGAGAAACACCGCTCTGACTGACTGACTAGAGTAAGAGAAACATCGGCTCTGACTACTGATGAAACTACCACTCTACTACTGGATAGAGATACACACTCTACTATACTGGGTGGGCTGCCCACTCTGATACTGACTGACTAAAAACACAGCTCTGAATGACTGGAGTAGAAACACCACTCTCTGACTGACTGACTGGTGTAGAAAACACCACTTTGACTGACTGACTGGAGTAGAAACACCGCTCTGACTCACTGACTGGAGTATAACACCGCTCTACTACTATATTGAAAGCACCACTCTGACTGACTGACTGGATAGAGAAACACCGCTCTGACGGCTAGATGAGAAACACCACTCTGACTGACTACTGATAGACAACACCGCTCTGACTTACTGACTGGATAGAAAAACACCACTCTGACTGACTGACTGGAGTAGAGAACACCACTCTGACTGACAGAGTAAAACACCACTCTGACTGACTACCAATAACACAGCTCTGACTACTGAGTAAACACCGCTCTGACTGACTGAGCTAGGTAAACACAGCTCTGACTGACTGACTGGAGTAGAGAAACACCACTCTGACTGACTGACTGGAGTAGAAACACAGCTCTGACTGACTGACTAGATGAAAACACAGCTCTGACTGACTGGATAGAGAAACACCGCTCTGACTGACTGTTGAGTAGAAAACACCACTCTGACTGACTGACTGGAGTAAACACCCGCTCTGACTCACTGACTGATAGAGAAACACCACTCTGACTGACTGACTGACTGGAGTAGAGAAACACAGCTCTGACTGACTGTATAGTAGTGAAACACAGCTCTGACTGACTGACTGGAGTAAGAAACACCGCTCTGACTGACTGACTGGAGTAGACAACACAGCTCCTGACTGACTGACTGGAGTAGAGATACACAGCTCTGACTGACTGACTGG